>NC_040034.1:15914015-16034809 GCF_000972845.2 Larimichthys crocea | reverse complement strand
AAAGGAAAAAAAAAAAAAAAAAAGTCCTACTGAATAAATATTACCGTGTCCTCGGCTGGCAGCGCGTTGTTCTAATTTTAGCCGACAGAAGCAGACACGCTGAACCACACCGCCGGTTTAAATACCACTTATGTAATTACTAGTTAATTAGCTACTTGGCTAAAATACTAATCATTAAGCGCGCGCGTTTCTCTCACTACACCCGCGCGAAGCATCATCCCCCGCGCTCTCCACGGTGGTAAATATAAACAGCTGTTTTTCTTTCCTCAAGAAATATATATATATATAATTAAAAAAAACGTTGTTGTTATTATAATTATTATTATTTGTAGGTCTTTCGGCTGTGTGGTGGGTGGTGTAAGTCCATTCAGGGTGGTTTTCCCCATGCAGAGGTCCCGAGCAGCTCACGTCGTTCCGGCTGGGTTGACAGTTCACATGAATGTGTGGGGGAGAAAACAACACCAGCGTCGCAGCTCCATCCCCTCCAGTCAACTACTGCCGAGGAGTTCAGGGACCGCTCGGAAATCTCTCCACTTGTCTTGGTTCCTCAAGTTGTGAGTGAGTTCTGAGAACTGATGCTCCTGTGATTTTTGTTTAAAAAACTAAAATGTTATCATGAGAAAAGATTGTTGAGCCGCATTTTGTAATAACGGTGCATTTTGTAATAAACTGCCCCAACGCATTTTGTAATAAATTTTGCGGCATTATGTAATACGTATTACATTTTGACAAGATTATACCAAATGCAAAAAATCTGCAATATCCAATAATATTCTCTGTTAATGCAACCTTTGAATAGTGTACTGATAGTAATTGCTAAGTACTGCTACTAGCTAATACAGTGATACTAATATAGGCCTAGCTTTTACAAATACTTTAAAGTAAAATAAAATACAATTAACAAACAAATAAACTATCTTAGAATTGTTATTACATAATGCACCATGTTATTACATTTCCTAGAAAATAAAAAGTTGCAAGTGCATTGTGTAATAATCTTGTCAAAATGTAATAACTTGTTACATAATGCGGTCAAAATTTATTACAAAATGCGGCTTTATTACAAAATGAAATGAAAAAGTTATTACATTTGGACGTTTATTACAAAATGCACCTTTATTACAAATGCGGCTCAACAGGGCCATCCCGGTAGTTCACCTGGAAGAGCGCGTACCCATGAACCAACAAGCGACAGCCTCAGGTGCTGGGAAATGAAGCCAATGTGGAAGTGCTCAAAACTGTAATTCCCAGAGAGATCGCTTGAGACAGGCTGAAGAAGTGAGTCAGTCTCCATAAGTGGCCGTATTAAAATGCCCAAACTTCACAGCAGAAATAAACATGTTTAAAGCCTGGTACAGAAAATAGTTTTGGTTGACAACTGTGAGGGGGGTGATTTTTTTTTTTACTCACCCGTTCAGATGAATTAAGGCCTAAAGTTACACATAATTAACAATGTACTACTTGACTGACAGGTAAATCCATTGCACATGACTTATTAGAGCACCCAGGCATCATTAGGCCTGCAATGATCCACATCTTTGCAGATATTTAAATTAGCCAGGAGAAGAAGCAGTATATCCAACATGGCAGTGGCCAGCAGTGCATTTTTGCAGCTCAGCGCTTCAGAAATGCACCAGGCTCTGTCCAATCTTTTATTGTCATTGTGTACCAAGAGTTGAAGTCCTTACTGCAGCCAAAAGGTTTTGATGCCAGCCGGGGGACCCTTGCTGCATGTCATCCCCCGTCCCTTACCCTGAATTCCTGTCCACCTTTCCAGCTGTCACTATCCAATAAAGCAATACATGCAGAAAGAAATCAAACCAACTGATCGAAAAATGAAGGTAGCATCTGGTATATTTTTAAATTATCGATTACCATGCTGAATATTGGTTAGCCCTGGCCGCCTCACAGATTTGGAGCTTCCTCCCACAGTCCAAAGACATGCACTTACACGACAGATTAATTGGTGACTCAAAATTGGCCGTAGGTGTTGAATGTGAGTGTGAATGGTTGTTTGTCTCTAAGTGTCAGCCCTGTGGAGGAACTGGGACTTGACCGGGGCTCCACTCTCGCCCTATGCCAGCTGGGTTTGCCCCCAGCCTCCATGTGACCCTGATGAGGATAAACAGTTATGGAAAAATTTTCGATCAATTAAATAATTAACAGTGTGATCTGTGGAAAGACAAGAATGTCTAGTTTTGTCCGGCATCATTCAAAACCAAAATAAATTTGTATGCAGTCCATTTTTCTCATTTGAGAACCTGGGAGCATCAAATATTTGGTATTTTTGTGTAATCAATGTTGACGATTAACTGTTTTTAATAGATTCTGCTTAATTTTTTTGTCAGTCAATTGTGATTGGATTAAATGAATGAGTTTATTTTCATGTCAAGGGCTAATCAGTTTAATTGTTTTGTATAAGTTGTCATATTTGTACACACAATTACTGCCATCAAGCCATCAACACCCCCCCAAATCACCGGTTTTACCTGCTTTACCTCTGTGTTGGTCCCCGAAATGTCACATGAATGCTGCTTTGTTTGGTCCTGTGCACTGAATACATAATTGTGAAATTTCCTACAGCACCTGAATGCAATCTAACACTTTTTTAGACTGGTTGTGTGTTGGAGATCTCCTCTGCAGGGATGTCGACGACAAAGAGAGGGGAGGGAGCAAGCCTCTCTCATCTGTCATGCATTTCCCCTTTGATTCAGCACAGCAGCCACTGAATCTTATTTTCCAGCATTTCTCCCCCTGAGCGCTTGTTTCTGTGTTCAGCTGTGGAATGTGCTGGAGAACACAGTTAATTTAAAAAATAAAAAAACCTTATATCCTGATCTTGTTTTCTCTCTCTTTACCCTTTCCCCCCCCTTCCAGTAGCTTAAAACGACAAAAGAAGGATTAAGGTATGTGCCGAGATCACACAAAGCAGGGACATCAATCAGTCAGACCACAACACAACAAAGCCTGCAGAGTGAACAAAAACCAACGGCTTGGAATTTATTATGTGCTGTGTGACAAAATGATCAGCTAAGAGGAAACAGTGCTCATACGTGCTTCCTAACATGCCTTGAGATTTATCTCCCCTTTCTTAAAAAGAAGACAAACAAGGTGAAGTGTGTAATGTGTAAAAAATGTCTGACCTGCCATATTTTCTACAAAACCATTTGTTGGCCTTGAATATTCTTTACTTTCAACAGTTTCAGTAGCACAGGGCAAATGAGCCTCAGCTGTACAGGTTAACACTCCCCCATGAGAGCTGCAGGCGATGTGCTTTCCAACACAAACTTTGTAGGACTCATAGAATTCTCCCAGTTTTAATTTTTAAAGAAATAAACTCAAATTACTGATGTTAAACACTGACAAATAAGGTTTTTTGCGCCCCTGTTGGTCGTTTCTATGGCAATGCTGGGTGCTGAGCTGCAACATGCCAAAAGTGTGAAATGGATCAACACGATACACATTAGTTTGTTCATACTGGAGTGTAGCTCGCCAGTGAAAGGTCAGTATGTTAACACACACACACACAAAGACAGAGAGAGATACGGTAGAAAAAACGGCTCCAACACAAGCACTTTTTTTCTCTTTTTTAAACAATAATATCATCACATAGAAATTCTCTCTATCATAAATCAATCTGTAAGACATTTTTACAAATCAAACTCAACCTGAACTACAGAAGTAAAAGTACATTACAAGTACGTTAAGACACTGTGACACAAGGTGCTGAGTGAAAAACAGTAAGGCACCAATGCCGTCTGTGGCATAGGTAGTTTCCAAACTAAGAGAAAAATAAATCACCAGTTCAAACCAGAAGATTTTTTTTTCTAAAATGTGCCAAGAAACTGAAGCAAAATAAATAACAATACTGCAAAGCATCAACATATTGTTTTAAAAAACATTATTAGTGAAACACGTCTTGTGAAAGATTAGCAAGACGAAGAGCTAGAAGGTTGTTCTTCTGGTCTTTGTGTTTAGTATGGAAGAAAAGAAAGGCCATATAAACTGAATTAAAAAGATGAAACAAACATCTTCATTTAACGTATGTGGTTGAATTTCAAATTTCAGGTTCACAAATTCAAATAGAAACTATAGATCAAATGTGTCCAGGTTTTCAGTTGCTCATCTCATCATCTCTTTCTTGGATCACACCTCTGATAAGACATAACCGATACGCAGAGGTTTGATCGAGCCCAGGTTAAAGTTTTAATTCTGCTGTCAGAATCTATGACAATGATGAAAAATGATCCGTCTGAAGATGATCTGCTGAATGGGAGCAGCCTGAACTTATTTTTGTTTTATAAATACAACAGCAAGTAATTGATTGAATGAGAGTCGTCTATGAGTGCTGATATAGAGTATGACGGTACATTCACAATTTAACCACGATCACTCTGCGTCACAGGTGTTTTCATGTTGTTTAATTAACATTCTTTAATCCATCTTAAATGTAACAAACTTTGCATCTATGAACAGTTTTTTCCACATATAACATTAAACTAGTATGACTCTATGTTAAAGCAGCTCCACAGTCAACAGTCTACAACAGAAGTAATTCATGAGAACTGTAGGAGCTGAAGAGCGAGAGAGAGAGAACGACTGGATGAGTCACAAACAGTTCATTAGTTTATAATAATGCAGCACAGTGAGAACACTGACCAGGTTTTCTCTCTCTCTGCTGCAGACTGCTTCACTTTTTCACTTTTAACCAATTCATGCTTTTTTAATGTCTGGTTGTAAACGGCCAAATGGAGCAACATCTGTATGTTGTTGTTGTTATTATAATTATTATTATTTGTAGGTTCTTTCGGCTGTGTGGTGGTGGTGTAAGTCCATTCAGGGTGGTTTCCCCATGCAGAGGTCCCGAGCAGCTCACGTCGTTCCGGCTGGGTTGACAGTTCACATGAATGTGTGGCGGAGAAAACAACACCAGCGTCGCAGCTCCATCCCCTCCAGTCAACTACTGCCGAGGAGTTCAGGGACCGCTCGGAAATCTCTCCACTTGTCTTGGTTCCTCAAGTTGTGAGTGAGTTACTCATTGAACTGATGCTCCTGTTGATTTTGTTTAAAAACTAAAATGTTATCATGAGAAAAGATTGTTGAGCCGCATTTTGTAATAACGGTGCATTTTGTAATAAACTGCCCCAACGCATTTTGTAATAAATTTTGCCGCATTATGTAATAAGTTATTACATTTTGACAAGATTATTACCAAATGCAAAAAATCTGCAATATCCAATAATATTCTCTGTTAATGCAACCTTTGAATAGTGTACTGATAGTAATTGCTAAGTACTGCTACTAGGCTAATACAGTGATACTAATAATAGGCCTAGCTTTTACAAATACTTTAAAGTAAAATAAAATACAATTAACAAACAAATGCTTTAGAATTGTTATTACATAATGCACCATGTTATTACATTTCCTAGAAAATAAAAAAGTTGCAAGTGCATTGTGTAATAATCTTGTCAAAATGTAATAACTTGTTACATAATGCGGCAAAATGTATTACAAAATGCGTTGGGGCCATTTATTACAAAATGCGGCAGTTTGTTACAAAATGCGGCTTTATTACAAAATGAAATGAAAAAGTTATTACATTTTGGATGTTTATTACAAAATGCACCTTTATTACAAAATGCGGCTCAACAGGGCATCCCGGTAGTTCACCTGGAAGAGCGCGTACCCCATGTACCAACAAGCGGCAGCCTCCGGTGCTGGGAAATGAAGCCAATGTGGAAGTGTTCAAAACTGTAATTCCCAGAGAGATCGCTTGAGACAGGCTGAAGAAGTGAGTCAGTCTCCATAAGTGGCCGTATTAAAATGCCCAACTTCACAGCAGAAATAAACATGTTTACAGCCTGGTACAGAAAATAGTTTTGGTTGACAACTGTGAGGGGGGTGAATCTTTTTTTAACTCACCCGTTCAGATGATATTAAGACCTAAAGTTACACATAATTAACAATGTGACTACTTGACTGACAGGTAAATTCCATTGCAGATGACTTATTAGAGCACCCAGGCATCATTAGGCCTGCCAATGATCCACATCTTTGCAGATATTTAAATTAGCCAGGAGAAGAAGCAGTATATCCAACATGGCAGTGGCCAGCAGTGCATTTTTGCAGATTCAGCGCTTCAGAAATGCACTCAGGCTCTGTCCAATCTTTATTGTCATTGTGTACCAAGGTTGAAGTCCTTACTGCAGCCACAAGGATTTTGATGCCAGCCTGGGGGACCCTTGCTGCATGTCATCCCCCGTCCCTTACCCCAGAATTTCCTGTCCACCTTTCCAGCTGTCACTATCCAATAAAGCAATACATGCAGAAAGAAATCAAACCAACTGATCGAAAAATTAAGGCAGCATCTGGTATTATTTTTAAATTATCGATTAACATGCTGAATATTGCCTCACAGGGCTTTTTCCTGGCCTTTCCTGTGTGGAGTTTGGAGCTTCCTCCCACAGTCCACTTACACGACAGATTAATTGGTGACTCAAAATTGGCCGTAGGTGTGAATGTGAGTGTGAATGGTTGTTTGTCTCTAAGTGTCAGCCCTGTGAGGAACTGGTGACTTGGCCGGGGTGTGCTCCACCTCTCGCCCTATGCCAGCTGGGTTTGGCCCCAGCCTCCATGTGACCCTGATGAGGATAAACAGTTATGGAAAAAAAATCTAATCGATTAAATAATTAACAGTGTGATCTGTGAAAAGACAAGAATGTCTAGTTTTGTCCGGCCATCAATTCAAAACCAAAATAAATTTGGTATGCAGTCCATTTTTCTCATTTGAGAACCTGGGAGCATCAAATATTTGGTATTTTTGTGTAATCAATGTTGACGATTAACTAGTTTTTAAATAGATTCTGCTTAATTTTCTGTCAGTCAATTGTGATTGGATTAAATGAATGAGTTATTTTAATGTCAAGGGCTAATCAGTTAATTGTTTTGTATAAGTTGTCATATTTGTACACCCAATTACTGCCATCAAGCCATCAACAACGCCCCAAATCACCGGTTTTACCTGCTTTACCTCTGTGTTTGTCCCCGAAATGTCACATGAATGCTGCTTTGTTTGGTCCTGTGCACAGAATACATAATTGTGAAATTTCCTACAGCACCTGAATGCAATCTAACACTTTTTTAGACTGGTTGTGTGTTGGAGATCTCCTCTGCAGGGATGTGACCGACAAAGAGAGGGGAGGGAGCAAGCCTCTCTCATCTGTCATGCATTTCCCCTTTGATTCAGCACAGCAGCCACTGAATCTTATTTTCCAGCATTTCTCCCCCTGAGCGCTTTGTTCTGTGTTCAGCTGTGGAATGTGCTGGAGAACACAGTTAATTTAAAAAATAAAAAACCTTATATCTCTGATCTTGTTTTCTCTCTCTTTACCCTTTCCCCCCCCTTCCAGTAGCTTAAAACGACCAAAGAAATGATTAAGGTATGTGCCGAGATCACACAAAGCAGGGACATCAATTCAGTCAGACCTACAACACAACAAAGCCTGCAGAGTGGAACAAAAACCAACGGCTTGGAAGTTATTATGTGTCTGTGTGACAAAATGATCAGCTAAGAGGAAACAGTGCTCATACGTGCTTCCTAACATGCCTTGAGATTTATCTCCCCTTTCTTAAAAAGAAGACAAACAAGGTGAAGTGTGTAATGTGTAAAAAATGTCTGTCCCTGCCATTATTTTCTACAAAACCATTTGTTGGCCTTGAATATTTCTTCACTTTCAACAGTTCAGTAGCTACAGGGCAAATGAGCCTCAGCTGTACAGGTTAACACTCCCCATGAGAGCTGCAGGCGATGTGCTTTCCAACACAAACTTTGTAGGACTCATATGAATTCTCCCAGTTTTAATTTTTAAAGAAAATAACTCAAATTGCTGATGTTAAACACTGACAAATAAGGTTTGTTTGCGCCCCCTGTTGGTCGTTCTATGGCAATGCTGGTGCTGAGCTGCAACATGCCAAAAGTGTGAAATGGATCAACACGATACGCATTAGTTTGTTCATATCTGGAGTGTAGCTGCTCCAGTGTAAAGGTCAGTATGTTAACACACACACACACAAAGACATGAGGAGATGCGGTAGAAAAAACGGCTCCAACACGAGGATCTTTTTTTCTCTTTTTTAAACAATAATATCATCACATAGAAATTCTCTCTATCATAAATCAATCTGTAAGACATTTTTACAAATCAAACTCAACCTGAACTACAGAAGTAAAAGTACATTTACAAGTACGTTAAGACACTGTGACACAAGGTTGCTGAGTGAAAAACAGTAAGGCACCAATGCCGTCTGTGGCATAGGTAGTTTCCAAACTAAGAGAAAAATAAAATCACCAGTTAAAACCAGAAGATTTTTTTTTCTAAAATGTGCCAAGAAACTGAAAGCAAAATAAATAAACAATACTGCAAAGCATCAACATATTGTTTTTAAAAAACATTATTAGTGAAACACGTCTTGTGAAAGATTAGCAAGACGAAGAGCTAGAAGGTTGTTCTTCCTGGTCTTTGTGTTTAGTATGGAAGAAAAGAAAGGCCATAATAAACTGAATTAAAAAGATGAAACAAATATCTTCATTTAACGTATGTGGTTTGAATTTCAAAATTTCAGGTTCACAAATTCAAATAGAAACTATAAATCAAATGTGTCCAGGTTTTCAGTTGCTCATTTCATCATCTCTTTCTTGGATCACACCTCTGATAAGACATAACCTGATACGACAGAGGTTTGATCGAGCCCAGGTGTAAAAGTTTTCATTCTGCTGTCAGAATCTATGACAATGATGAAAATGATCCGTCTGAAGATGATCTGCTGAATTGGAGCAGCCTGAACGTAGTTTTGTTTTATAATATACAACAGCAAGTAATTTGATTGAATGAGAGTCGTTCCATGAGTGCTGATATAGAGTATGACGGTACATGCACATTTAACTACACGTATCACTCTGATTCACAGGTGTTTTCATTTGTTTCATTAACATTCTTTATCCATCTTAAATTGTAACAAACTTTGCATCTATGAACATTTTTTCCACATATAACATTAAACTATGAATGTTTTTCAGAAGAGGACGAAAGTAAGGAGGGAAACCTGGATACTTCAGCGCAAACCTCTGAGAGAAGAGCAAAAACTAAGCTGACACCGACCGCAAATCATAAAAATGTTAACATCAACGCGGTGATTAACTTGCAGCCTCTTGCTTATGTCTGAATAACAACCAGCACCACGCATCGTATTCAGTACAACATCACAACCTCTAGTGTGATATATATATATATATATATAAATTATTACACAGCTTTGTTGAATACTCAGTTCTGATTGGTCAATTATGGCACGTGTCATCTCAAGAATAGCAGCCCGTTGCTACGGATGCATTTGATCATAGACTCTAAAACATATTTGAATCAATAAAATCATTTCTGTGAAATGGAATAAGACCCCACTTTATGCTGGGATCCTGCATTGCCCTGCTGGGTTTTATTTCACGATAATGAGCAGTTCACTGTACATTATCCCGTACCTGGACACAATTTTCTACATGAATTTGTGGTTCCTAAAAAATTGTACAGTTGCACAACTTGAAATGATTTCCTAAAGAAATTTAAGGAGGGGGGATTAAACCAAAGATCTCATCAAATGAAAATGTTTCTATAGATTCTGTGGTGTTCACATTGAATAGTGATTAAATTTCACATCTTAATATTCAGTTGCTTGCAAGATTAAAATCCTATCTGCCTTTTTTAGCTTCCATAGTTTGGTAGTAAGATCTAGACGTTTTAAAGGTTTAATCACACTGCTAAAGTGTGCATATTTTTATTTCACAGTTCTCTCTTGCTCTATGTTTTCCCTGTCATCCAGATAGAAATCCAAGATGCATAAAAAACAACTTCTTCACTGATGATATAGTCTTAATTGTCGAGCATGGCTGCCACCATCATGCTCACCCACCCACTGATAAGAGATCACACGTTGGGTAAAATCTAGTTAAATTCCTGCACACCTTCTGTTGATTTAACAAGATCACTCCTTTTTCTGCAGGTTAATGAACTGTGAGCACAAGAACACATTTAATAAGTCAAATCAAATGATCCAGGTTGATAAAAAAAGAATGTAGGAATGGATTTTTACTTTTAGCAGGCAATATTGGCTTCAAATAATCTGATGTCTCTCGTATGTACAAGTAAGCTCATGCCAAGCTATCTTTTACACAAATGTTTCACTGTTGTGCTGTAAAGGCTGTGCTTCTAACACTGTTAAAAAGCATCAAAGCTGAAAAGTCTTTCTTTTGAGATGAGCTCTGCAGGCCTCCGTCACATCCCTTTCTAGTTTTAGAAAGGGAAATGTAAAGAGGACCAGAACTATAAGACATAAACGTGTTAGTTTCACTTCTAAAACATAAAATGCAATAACAGAATAAACAACAGCAATCCAGAATAGTATTGCTCAGGGTTATAAGGTGGGTTAACATTCACTATTTAACTGCCTTGACACAATTTCTTCCCCATTATTGATACAAAAATAGATAAGAAAACATTTATAGAAAGTATATGGCAGACAATCAAGAAGTGGGTTACTTTGTTCTAAATACCAGTAATTAAAGTCAGAAATTGACACCCAACGAGAAAATGCAACAACTACCTATATCAAAGCCCCCCCACGCCCCCTTTACTGTACCTTTCCAGTCAACACACACATCCACTTGGTAAACACTGCACAAAGCTAGCTTTCACCACAACCACAGGCACAGTAAAGAGTATATGTATTTTCTGTTGTCTGTAAATGAAATGAAGTGAGAAAGTAGCCACAGCTAAAAATACAACCCGTCCGCCTTTAGACGCTCTGCAGGTTTGTCAGCGTGGCTCCTCTGAAAACATTTCTTAGAAATTCCCTTCAGTGAGGCTGAGCGGCGCAGTGCTGTGTGTGCTTTCTGTAATTATGGATGCAGGTCTGTGTGTGCTCTGAAGGTGTGTCTGTGTCTGTTTTTGTAGCAGGTCCACTTAAAGAAATGTATGTAGCGACTTAAGCATAAGGCAAGGGATTCTGTGAGTGCAGCCACAGCACATATTAGCACCAGAGCAGGTTTAAGAGAGTAACAGGTACATTTTTCTTCTCACCTGTTAGCTTTACTGCTGTGATGTGTTTCTAGGTTATTTTTATTCAAGAGATGCTCATACAAAAGTGTCTTAAATTTCTCTGCCTTTGATATTCTGTGTGACTTTTGTATCGTGGATGTAAGCTCAAGAGCACACAAACTTTTCTGTATCATATCTCGGTCTGTAAGCGTTTCCAAAAATATCTAACAATGTGAAATTCTTCTCAGATCCATACGTCAACTGTGACATTTCCACTGTCGATGATGTGAAGCAGAATATATCTCATACAATTTATTTACCTGACAAGAGAGTCTACGATTACTTAATCGTTGTTTGGTTTACTCGAGTTGAGGTACAGACAATGGTGAGATGTTCTGCCTCAGGTCGTTTCGACTGAGAGAGATTCGTGTGTAATGTGTAGTAATTCAGCTCATATCTCCAAATGAATTCTTCATACATTCTGTGAAAACATATCCACCACTACCCTCAACCTTCAAAATATCTTTCAACATGCCTCCACCCCCAGAGAGTGCAACTGAGAATTGCAATGAATTTGCAGCCAACACATTAAGATTTGGTGATTAAAGCTAATTAAGTAATGATTTGCAAACATTTAGAGCATGGTGATTTAATCTAAATTGTATTTGTGTTCAATTCATGAAGCTTGTTTCACTTAATGTCTTCCCTGGATAGAAGAAGTGGCACATTTTATGTCTGTGATTGTGACTAATAGATGAGGAACAGGATAGCTAACATGTAGCGACACCTCTGGCCTAAACAACTGACATCAGGTTCAAAGTTCAAAGTATTTCTCTATAACATTAAACACTCATAAATAAATGACTACTTGTTCATATTATTATTATTAAGCACTCAAAAACTCAGCTAATCTGCTTCATCAGGACTGTGTGGGTGTGGTTTGTTTGAAGTAACTTAGACAAACAATGCCAAGACCATCATCCGATTTTGATCCAAATGTCGCTATGACTGACTCTCTCGCTGTGATACATGACATCACCTTTTTTGAACCGAGGCCCACCCACTTCAAACCGGTGAGAAATATAGAAATCTCTCATGTGAAACATCTAAAGCCTTTCCAACTTCAGTGGAAACGTTTGTCTTCATGTGAGACCCACAATGCTCATAGGAAGAAACCAATTGACGGAATAAGTCCATGACCAAAGGTGTGAATCGTGGCCGTGCATGCTCTGTTCTGCCTTCTGTGTGAAAATAATTTTCCTGGTCAACCTTTAAAACAGGTTAAATGGTTATGAAACAGTTTCCATTTAATACCGATGCCTCTATATGACCTACATAAACAAACAAGACCATCAGTAGGAAGATAGGCTATTCAGTGCCTCTGGGTCTGACTCCACGCAAAATAAGATGAAAAGATTTATTGCCGACCAGAAGAGCCTATGTACGTTAGTCAATGAAGGAGAAGCAGATGGAGATTTTCTCTTTATAGAATTGTATTTTTGATGTTGTATTTTATGCTTATTGCTGATACTGGGGCGAAAAATAAAAATGCTAAAATTGACAATGGGAGCTTGGATTAAAAAAAAACAAGCCAAAAACTGGAACTTGAAATTGGGCCTCTTCCTCCTAGACAGACATGTAAGATGTCTATTTTACAGTCTGTTGAGGTTTAGGTCAATACATCTGTAAATGTAACATTTTATGGTGGCCTTGCGACTGTGCTATCTGACATAACATTACTCTGGATTGTTGATAACTTTCTGTGTGCGTATGAATGGTGCTAAAATAGTTTGTTTCACCATAATCATGTAACAGTAATTAATGTTACATGGTCACAAACAGAAACTTTACCTAATTGTTATGTCATTAACTAACTTTCTTTCACTAGCATTCAAATGCACGGACATGGTAGCCAGGTCAAGATCTTTACGATATGAAGTGGTGCTCATGGGAAATACAGTCCCTTGTAGTTGCCTTCAGAAAAACTAAACAAGAGGATGAGAGGGTGGGCTTGTTTCTGGGGCCTTGCACACTTTCTGATAAGATCAACAGTCAGTCAACAATCCTGATGTCAGTTGTTTGAGCTTGAGTTGAGGATAATTTAGCGCTCATTGTTATCCTGAACCTGTTTTTTGGAACAGGTTCCAGCTCAACCGGTTGAACGGTCAAAAACAGTAAGTGCCATCTACAGAAACTTAAAGGTCATTACAAGGCAATCCATGAAAGAAAGCACATCATAGTACTCGCCATATGACTGATCAATGGCTGTGAGAGATTTTACAAACAGTGCCATGAAACTGCTTATGCTATGCCCAGCTGAACGACTCTGAGTGCAGACACGTTTGTTTCTTTTTCTCCATCGACACTGACCCTGGTTCCTTGAACATCTGTCAGCTGAACTTATCCATCTCTCGCCAATCCGGGAGGACAACTACTCTGCGCAGTTATCCTCTCGCCCTTTCTTTCACTTAATGTTGTCTTGCTGTTAGGACTCCAACAAACTGTGCCAGCGGCAAACCTGCTGTCCTTTAGACTCTTTCATCTGTGTCCAGTGGGTGAGCTCCTCCTCTCCGGAGCTGTTGAGGCCGAGCGAAATCCAGCCAATCATCTCTTTGCGCTTCATGCTGCGCTTGTTGTAGACGGAGAGGATGAGCGTGACGTCCGACAGCTGGAAAAGAGCTACCTGGAAGACGAACGTCTCTTTGTAGGTCGGGTTTGGCTGACCTCGACAGATGGATGTCTTACACTTGGACATCTCGTGGCCCATGGAGTTCAGTAAGGTCAGCTTAACATATGTATCTGAGCAAGAAACAGGTGGAGGGGAAATTATGTAAAATCGTTTTACGTGTGGTTTACAATGCCAAAACATTTAGAGCTAACTTGATCATTTGTGCAAAATCCTTATGTTTCCATAGTGTGTTCTCTTTGAATGAAAGCATCACTACCTGCTGCAGCTGTTTCCTCTGCATGACCCATTTTCCTCACAAAGCATTTGTTCCTGTAATAATGTCACTGCAGTTGTATATAAGATCATGACCACATCGGATGCGTTTTTTTCTCCCGATCAAACACAAAGCGCAGCTGTGAGTGTTCCTGATAACAGAGCGAGAACTCAAAGGGTGCAAGGAGCGTTACTTCAGTCTTGTTGCTATGCAACTACTGCACGTCTAACCTGAAGTAGGGGATAATGTTGAAGATAAAATTGGACTAGAAAAAGTTAGTAACATGTCTGCCTGCACTCTAAAACAGATGCTAAAATTAATGTTCCTCATCAAGAAAGGCCTCCGGGAGCTACTATAATTTCTCTGACTTTGACATAATGTCAGTGTCATGACATGATGCGTGCACAGACTTTTAGAGCCTAGAGCAGTGTCCAAAAACATGAGTCACATATTTAGGACAAGATGCACGTCTGCTGCAAACAAATGAGAATGTTCAAAAACATATACTAAGTGACTGGCGCACTATTTTATTACGTTATGATAATGGTATTAATCAAATGTGGCACGAAAAATGAACTCTAGCTCTAGATCTGCCAAACAGAATCAGTTTAAGTTATGTTACTTCTAATTTTGGTCTGTTTCCCCCAGCTGATTCCCGTCTATTTTATTGTGAGTCAATGCATATTCTAAAAAAAAAAAAAATCATTTCCAATAAATCTCAATTATTTAACCCTAAAGACAAAAAGTGGAAAAGAGGAAAGGGGGAGAGAAACACTGCTATTATCACGTGATTCAGCATTCACAGTTTTCTTATTCACTCCTCATTTCCATGCAAAACTCATGAAGCCACAAATCCAGCTGAAAGTAAACGAGGCAAGACTGGCAATCACAATGGGTCTTTGAGAGTGTTTCGCCCCTCGTCTACAACCATACTCCATAATAATGCTGTGTATTATGTTCCTGTCTAAGAGGGAGTATAAGGAATGAATTGCCGAGGCTTTCATGCTGTCGAGTGCCAGCTGCCTTCCAACGCCTAGCTCACCGCCTCAAATCACACATTCAGTTGCTCTCTTTGACATAAAAGCACAGTGAAAAAAATAGCCTTGATTTCTTTTTTGACGGCTGCTGAATGGGCTCCGTAGAGCTGTGGATGTCTTAAGTGGTCAGTAGTGGTGATGCATGGCTCTTTGGTATTGTTACTGAATGAGAGGGGCTGCGGCTGATGATTAACTTGACTTGTCGGCTTGGTACTGTTTTGAAGTGATAGAAAAGGAGCTTTGAAATTGCTCTGCATCTTTCACGCCGCTCTTTCCACTTTGTAAGACGCACAAAGTCAATCAAGGCCTTCATAAGCATTTTGCACAAAGATTTTTTTTCAGTGTTACCAGATGTGACTATTTTCTAAATGTAATTTGAAGACTGTACTGTATGTGGATATGCTATTCAGGAAAGCACAAACAATATCAAAATCTGTCAGCTAGTCATTAGTTACAGGCATTCATGAATACAAGGAACACAGCAATTAATGGGAGGACAGTAGAGTATTTCTTCTAGATGAATATTTATGCTTCTCTCTATCACAGAGGTCCTGTTTTTGTTTCATGTGCCGTAAACCGAAAAATGTAAAATTACACCCAAAGCATGCCAATGTGTACCGTTTGAATAAAGCCAGCAGTCAATGATGCACAGCATTTCCTTTGAGCTGGCCATCAGCCACCAAGCAAACCGGATTGAATTAGCATGAAGTGTTAGTTCAGAGTGAGAACATTAAAGACTTGCGGGCATCACACGGGCACAAACACAAGACACAGGTAGTGGAGAGTGGTTGCATGGCACCATGCATAACAAGACACACACACTCGAAAATGAAGGTTTACAACAAGCAGCTATCTTCATGGATTAATGTCCGAATTGTAATGTGTGAAGGAGTAACAATGCAAAATGCAAGTCTGAAGTATTAGTGCTATTGTGCCAGTCACCCCTTTTTTAAGTGATTGTGCTTTTGCACCAGATTTTACTGTGTATTCGCTTTTTGTCATAAGAAGAGAAGAAAACTCTCATATCTGTCTGCTAAATGGAAACATCTAGCCTAGTTCTGTACCTAACAATAACTGCTCACCAAAGTACTCAGTAATTAACATCTTATCGTTTATTTTCTCTCATATCTCTTATTTGTTTAATCTGTACAAGGGTGTGCTGCACTATCTCTAGTGCGGTGACAGTTTTAATGCTAAACTAAGCTTGCCAGCTGATAGATGTAGCTTCACATTTATCTTACAAATATGAAAGTGTATTGATCTTCCCATGTTGTCACATGTTTTCCTCCATAAATCCTTTTGACAACTATTTATCATGAAATCACATACTACAGAGATTTACTTTACGGTCTGGGTAATAAATGAGCCAAAATGGGAAATTGAATTTTTTTTGTGTTTGGCTGAGTACATCCATGAAGATAATATGAAAAGGTTTTTCAACAGCGATAACACCTCACTTTGCAGCAGGAGCAGAGACTCACCTCTGATAATATAAACCTGTCCACCTATCAAGTGTTTTAGACAACAGAACAGTCCATCTGACAACAAGGGTTGGACAGCAGTAAGAAAAACAACGGACCAAGATGTCAAAAAGGTAGTAGGGTGATACAAAGTTTCAGGTGCAGACATAACAGAAGATGCGAGGAAAGAGAAACAGGGTCAGAAGGCCAACAAGATTGCACAAAGTTCAACAAGAGGCACTTTTTGTTTGAACTTGCTGCTCGGATCCCTGGAAACTGACTGAGGAGGCTGACCGGGAAATGAGGGAAACCAGGGATCAAACCAGAGGGAAGCTGAGAAGCAGGGAGTGCAGCGGAGATAGTTTGAACTATCTCTTTTTTGGAGAGGTTACAAGCTGTGCATTGTTTCTCTCTGGCTAAGTCATAATTGGATAAATTAAAGCAAATAACTTTATTCACTTTAATTTATTTCATATATTTAATAAATGTCTTTCACGTCAGTTTTGACCAGATAAGTTTCAAAGAATGATTAAAGCTCCTAAGTGTCTATAAGTCTCCAAATGATACTTATATTTAATACTAATTATTATTATTTAATACTAATTTAAGGGAATAAATTAATCCTATACTAACAACATACGATACAGAGGGACACAAAAATGAGCTGGAGTTGTTAATCTACAAATTTTGGATGCAGTTTGGCGTAGAGAAACAATATCATTGATTATGAGATTTGCTGTAGAAGCAGATTAGAGTGGCGTTGTTATTATCACATGATGCAAATCAACATAAATCTCTATGCACAGGCTCACCTTGTCTTGTCACCTCACACAGGTCAAACAATCATTTTTACACTCTTCACTGCTCTTTGGGAAAATGACTGAAATGACTGAAAAACGTTCAAGAGTACTTACTGGGTGGCTTGTTGGCAGCCAGGTTTTTGAAATGGATGCCTTTGATGATCTCCACAGAGAGACGTCCTGTTGTGGCGTTGTACACCAGGCCCACGAGGATCTCTGGTGTGGACGTCTGACTGACTGACTGGAATGATGAGGCGCTTTCACTGCATGTCATATCTGAGAGGCTGGCCTGGGATTCACCACCCTGAAAATGTTCATAAAAATCTTCACTGGTACAACAAAAATGACATTCAACGTCCTCCTGACAAGAAGATCTGTCACCACTTTAGTTTCTAACACTGTCATTACTCAAAACTCAGTGTACAAATGCATTTTAATGTTTAAGACACTGTTTGAACAGACTATGATATATGACTGGTTTCTGCACAGTAGAGAAATACTACAGTGGGTGTTCTAGTTATTATTTAAGGTCATTGAGCTAATGTTCTGTTTGGCTTTGTAAGTAATGCACAGATACAACTGCAGGTAATAAGTTAGTTTGTTGGACATGCTTATAACTGCAGCTTATCCATCTTATCCATTCCTCACACTTTTGCTCTTGTTTTTTGGCTTTCAACACCATGTGGCACTCTTTTGCCAAAGCACTGCAAGAAATACTGTTGTCATAAACAATAAAAGTCAAATAATCTAACAAATGACATATTTCTTAGAGAACATGCCAATGAACCCTTGGTGTTTGAGGTACGCCATAACTGCTCAGCTCCTTTTTAGGCTGCTTTTCTTCTTTATAATCTGTATTTAACATTTCAAAAGGAAAACAAATCACTACAAGTGAATTGATTGTTGTTTTATTTCCTGATGTGGAATGGAGGCTGTGTCACACTACACTCAGACACATTAAACCGACAAGGCAAACAGAAGTAGCTGGTCTATAAAACAACATCCTAATATTCTCCCAAGCTTGAAAAACATAACCTCATTTCTGAAAATGTCACCCAATCACACGAAAGATCAATCAGCGTAGAGCAGCAATTAGTGAGTTGTTAGGAGAGTGCTGGAAAGCCAACACCTGCTTTGATCCTACTTACCGGGAGAGCACAGCATGGGTCTAATATGACCGGCACAGACATTTTGCCCTGAAGGTTGAGCTTGGTGAGGTAGAACACCTTTTCCCCGAGCACCTTCTCCTTCTTCATTCGCCGCATACTATAAAGTCGGAAGCGGATGGCATAATTGCTGATCATCTCTGACTCCACATGGCTAAAGTGAAAGGTCTCCGTGAAGATTGGACATGGGCCTCTCTGGATTCCCGTCTTCGCCCTCTGCTTCTTGATGGGCAGCAACACCAGGTGGACCTGCCAGGAGAAGTTGCCGGTGCGTTTTAGGGCAGGAAGGTCTGTTACTGCCATAATGGTGACCGCCAGCTGCTGGTCCTCTGAATCAAAGTCAAACACCACGTCCAGAGTGCCATATTTTGCAATTGGATCTGGTTCATAACCTTTAAGGAGCTGAGCTGCTGACCCACGGGCTGACATGTCCTAAAGAAACAAATGAGAAGTTCAAAAACCTCAATATGCATTTCCACTCACATCTTTGTCACTGGTATTTACCTCTGGGCTGAGGACAGCTGTACTGTCACTGGGTACATCCTCCTCATAGCCCTTGTTAAGGTAACTCTCAGTCTCGGGGCCGTCGCTGCCCTCACTGGGGCATTTGCCAAAAGACAGGTGGGGACTGCCACTGGTATAGGAAAGATCACACTTGGCATCGCCCAGATCCGACAGAGTACAGGACATAATTGGGGAGCCATTCTCATCCTGATAAGGAGGTGGCTGAAGCTCATCCAGTGGCGGTGTTCGTCTCATCCTCTGGATGCAGTTGGCTGGTTTATAGGAAATCAGGAGAGAGACAAAGGATCACAATAATATAGATATTTTGTATCATATGATGTATGATTTTTATTTGAACCACATGGAGAAAGTCATCTGTGGTTCTTGCTCAGTTATTTTATTTTATTATCCTCAATGGAGGCACTTTTGCTTAACAATTACTAGACAGATTACCATAATAAAAAATATGAAACAGTTGTTCTAGTGAAGTGTTGGCTTGTAAACTGACAGAATGGTACGTTCTAGTGAAGTGTTGGCTTGTAAACTGACAGAATGGTACTCATCACTCTGATGCTTTTGTTTCAGTGTATAAATATCGATATTTCAGCAAACTGCCTTCCTTTTAGACTTTTTCTTTAGTCTTATTCATCCTTAAGAAGGCAATTTTCCAAAACATTGATCTGTATAAGCTGAAATAAATGCATCAAGTTATGAGCGTGCGGCTCTCCCATTCTGTTTTATCAGAGTGTCACACTGGCATTAACATTTAGTTCAAAGCACACTGTGCACAGCCTTAAAGAGCTGCTGCCGTGGCTGCAGACACCTCAGCCTGTGACTGTAGGCTAGGCAAGACTAGAATAAGAATAGAATGAGAAAAAATATATATATGTGTACTGCATAAGCATGAGATAAGATAAGATAAGATAAGATAAGATAAGATAAGATAAGATAAGATAAGATAAGATAAGATAAGATAGACTTTATTGATACCACACCAGGGGGATTCACCTGTTACAGCAGCTCACATTATACAAAGTATCATTGATCAATATAAACCTTTAAACATTGATTGGTCTGGATCACCTTGTTTTTTATGGAGCTGTTATGTTACTACAAAAACGTGTCCAATGATTTACTGTGAACAGGATGAAACATCTTTGCATCTTTGCAATACAATGCAACAGAGCACAGTGTCTGGTCGTCTTTACAAGTCATAGGACTAATTTTCACTGTCAATTATATTTCAATAATGTACACTATTTTACTATAGCAGCAGTTCTGATTGCATTTTTGCAGACAGGTTAAAGTATATAGTATATAGCCTCCTCTTCTTTAGATCTATGGTGTGGGGAAGAGCATAATTCCCGCCATACAAGTGCTAAGTATTGGTTTTATTTATCAAAATATTTAAGAATTGCCTTCTTAACATAACTCCTGAGATAACTTTATGTACCCCTGTTGTAATGAGTTTACAGAATTAACCTTAGATTGTAACATAGCAAAGGCTGAATTCACTGACATTCATTACTAAAGGAGTAAATGTTTAATCTGTAGCTGCACCTCAGTGCTGCATTATTATTCAGGTTCTTCTTTTCTGGCATGTACAGCACATCGTTCATGTAATTTCTTATTTTTTATATATTTATTATTATATTTATTCTGAGAAATGCTACATACTCTGTCCGTCCCAATGAGCAAAATGTGCTGTGTGAGAGAAACCTTTTGAATGCACACCCTAAATAAAACATCAGGTATGCACCATTATAGGACTGAACTGAATACTTCTTAATCTGCCACAGATTTCATGCCTCTCACCTTTCTAAATGATTCAGTTGCCTGGAAGGCAAAGAATGAAGCTATACTGAGAGTCTCCGTGGCACTTATAAAGAACCTTGAATAGTGTTGTCAGCTGCATTCTCAAATCTGCCTCCCTTGTCCAATTTGGATTCACAAAAATTGAGCAGCCGATGCTAATACTCCCATAGGGACACTGGCGCAGCATTAAACCCCGGTCTCTTGCAAAAAAACAAAAAAAAAAGAAATGAAAGAGAGAAAGAAAGAAAGAACGAAGGAAAACAAAAGATGAAGAAGAACTTGGAAAAAAAAAGTCCTCTTCTTTCTCTGTCTAACTTTTAGAAAAAGCTAACACTATGATGACGTAATTCCAGCTTTCTCTCCCAAGTTCTTGAAACTTTCACTCTTAATAATGTCAGTGAGACACCACCTCAAAGTGGCACATAACAGTGGCAGGATAGAGGCAAAGGAGTCTTAACTAAGTGTCATGGAGGGCTTGATAAAAGGAGCAAATCCATTTTGAGCAGCTTTTTTCCTGCTGAGCTGGAGGCGGTTGATTTGATGGAAGCTGCTGTGTAAAAGCACTACTCTTTTCTCCAGCCCGCTAATTGGGATGGTTACCATTCCTCCTAACGTCGAACCCACCCTTCTTTCACAGAGTTTCATCCCCTCTGTACTGGCAGTCACCTTGTTT
Organism: Larimichthys crocea; assembly: GCF_000972845.2. NCBI lineage: Eukaryota > Metazoa > Chordata > Actinopteri > Sciaenidae > Larimichthys > Larimichthys crocea. The sequence continues at coordinate 16,013,322 of NC_040034.1, read as the reverse complement.
TGCCTTCTTGTACCTCTCTGTAAGTGTGAAAACAGTTTGTGCTTCGTGAATCTTCACTGTGAAACTTAGGTAGAAATATTTTAGGTGACAAATGAGCGGAGCAGCACTTTACTGTCCTTTTCATGACCATACACAGAGGGAAACACATCTGACTTCTCGCCCTGTTGTGTAGTTTCACAAGACAGTCAAGATTTCAAGGCAACAATTCAGTCAATCAGTAGTTATCAATAATGCAAGCAGTGAATGCTTCGACCCCTTTAGGAAAAAGCTTAGTATCAGTTTGGGCACTATACTGCTGTCTAAGTTACATCTCCATGATTTAAACGAAGCAATAACTGAGGAAAATTCAAACTTAGTAATAAACAGTACTACTGAGAAACTGGGCAGAGATGCAATATATGATGTTGTTGTTATTGACATATACATGACTGTGAATATGCTGTCAAAATTAATTTTATAAGGTTTAACTAGGAACAGCTTTTTGTTGGTGCCTCAAAACTTGTGGAGAACACAAGCACACTTGTTTGAAAATGTTTTCATCAATGTAGCTTCATGTAGCTCCATGTAGCTATCATCCTTGCAAAGTGTGTTCACTTTCCTTCCGAGAGTAAGATGAGAAGATTGACAGCAATCTGTGTTAAAGCAATGACGTCCTTGCACTTCTTTGTCTTCTATGTAACTTGGTGCCCTGGGATACGTTTACTCGTGAGAAGTACGTAACAGTTGAAGCCACACACCACCAGCAAAAAAAAAAAGGATCATATTTTATAAAGAGATGGTTTTCAGGCCAGTGCAGCCAGTGTCATGCCAGAACCGGAGCTGGTCCAGCAGGCAATGTAAGCAGGCTCAGACAAAAAGACTAAAGGGGATGTTTAGGACTGACTTTTAGTCACTGGCGAAAAGTTTTGTGATTTTTTTTTTGGTTTGAATTTGATCATAAGTAATGTTAACAAATGTCGTGTACAGCTGTTTATATTTACAACAGTGGTGAAACTGGGGACTCTAAATTGCAAAAATCCCAATTTATACACAATGTTGCTTCTTTAGTCAGGATGTAATTAGCTTAGCTTAGGCCTGGCTGCCACAAAAGCTCAAAAACCATCCAGTACCATCCATCTTTAAAGCTCACTAAATAACACCAACAACACAAGCAACAGGTTATTCATTTCCCCAGTACCTCTGTGCAGCGTGTCAGGCTATAGTGTGGGTTGCTAAATACAGTTGATAAACACATGTTTTACTTTACAGGTCTTTGTACAGCCTATGTCGTGGCACACTCTATGACTACACTGCTCCTGGCTGCTGTTTGCCTACAGCACATTACAAAACCACACATTGTTTGTTTTCTATTTCTTTTTGTGTACAGATTTAAAAAATACTGAAAGCTGGGGGACTCTTTCAGGGGGATTATGTGCCTATTTCTTGGCCAGGAGCAATGACTTCCTGAAGTCTTGTCACAGCACTGTGTTGTTTTTACACATTGGTATGAGATGTTATTTCATGAGCTTTAGAGGTGTTGGCATATCCAGTCTCTAAGCCAGGTTAAAGCCTGGCTGTAAACATGAGATTGGGTTTGTTCCCATCTAACTGTAAAGAAACCAAGCTTATAAGCTTATTAAAAAGTGAATGATGAGATGAATCTTGCCTAGTGGTACTAAATCTGGCTGCACTGTAGTGTATATTTTCTTACATCATTATTACTAAATGTTTCAGGCAATGCTTTTGTTTCATGGGGATGCTTGTGCACCATGGCCATCAGTAGTATGGCTAATCACAGTGTTGAATTTGTTACTTGAAAATTTACTTTTTGAAAGAAATGTCACCAATTGCTCTTCGGGAGCAGTAATGTGCTGCTCATAATCAGAATATGTGCGCTTCCTCTCCTGTAAATGACCCCATAATTAGCAAGTATTGACCTTATGACTCCAAAATGGCACTAAAAGTTTGACTTTTGAGGACATACCATATTTAGCTTTCTTGGAAGAAAGAAGATTGATACCACTTTCATGAAAAATTAAGCTACAGACAGGAGCTTATCTTAGCTTAGCACCAAGACTGGAAGAAGGATAGCCTGGCTCTATCCAAAAATTCAAAACTTCTACCTGCCAACACCTCTTATACTCACTACATAACAAGGTGCTTGGTGAATTAATTTAAACTCTGAAGTGCCAAAACATCACATTGTGATTTTATGGGTAGTTACTTATCCAGGCTAGCTGTTTCCCTTTGGTCCCCATCATTATGCTAGGTTAAGCTAACACTCCTTGCTATAGCTTCATATTTACAGCATACAGACACAAGAAATACAAATTAAATTTCCCAAAATGTCTCTTCTAATACTTTTTCATGATGCTTGAGTAGCCTGCTACTAATATCTTAGGTGATATCTGCACTTTCTTAATGACTGATTGCATTTTCTTCACGATGATTGTAAGCACTTTGAATGATTGAATATTTTCACTGACACTAACATAATTCATTGAATAAAGTGTCCTTATCAAGCGGTCATGACAGCCCGCTAACCTCAAAGAAGAGAAAGAAGGCTGTCCCAGACAAACCAGCGATTATTTCTAGCTGCTTACTTTCTATTTTGGGACTGCTGCGCGGTGCCACTGGGGCACCCAGCTCTGCCTGATTCTGCAGCTTCTGCACAATCCTCCTCATGTATAATACATATGTCCTGAGGATAAAGCTCTTCATACTCGCAGACAAACACATGCAGCAGCGGGAGTGGAGAGAAAATAACACGGGCGCCTCCAAACTTTTACGACAGCTTGTTTGAAATTAATGAAATGAAGTGTGCTCTCTCTCTGCTATAACATGAGAGCTCCCTATGTCTAAATTTCTTTTTTTGAGGAAACAGTGGTATGATATCAGGGATGGTGTGAGATCACTGCTAATCCATGATGTCTCGCTGAGAAAACCACAGCCATCAAAGCCTTACCATGGTGAGGAAAATAATGAACATCTAGTACGTTCAAACAAAGTGAATCCATGGATGGACAGACTTCTTGCTACGTTTCCTCCGCCGGATCAGTGTTGTGAATTACAAGTGGTTACAATAATCTGATGGTCCAAAAGTTTAAAGAAACCACAAACGTAACTTAAATCCTCTCTATTATATGTTTTCTTAGTGCCCTCTTTTTATTCAACAGAAAGAAATAATCTGCTTCCAACCATTTTCTATATAATCCTTAAAACCTTTAAGGGTATTTGAATCACACAAAAACAAACACAAGACCTTTCATAGCTAAAAAGTTGTCATATAAATAAACCAAGTAAATTTAAAATGATTGCTGGCAGGCACACACGACTCAAATCCCTGCCCCTCTCTCACACACAGAACACTCACATCATAATCTGACTGCTCCAGAAAACAAGCCAGCGATGACTTTGTCCGAAAAACAAAAGTGTCTTGAACCCAGTGTGAACTTTGTCTTTTAATTAATTGGAAAATGAATGCCCTCTAGTCATTTATTTCCTCAAAAGAACTGATCCTTAACTTACCGTTTAAACACAACTGATCTCTTGGTTTACTACATGTAGTATTTTGTGTCAAAGTCAAAAGAAAGCTAGGAGTTGATAGCAGTAAATATGCATTCTGACCAAGCTGAGACAGCAGAGTCATTGTAAATTAAGTCAATGTGCATTGTTGGAAACATTCAAACAATTCCTGCAGAAATAAATAAATAAAATTTCCCGCAAACATGACCCTATGATACAATTCAGTGTGAAATTCAAGGAGGTCAACAACAGGTCTCTGGATACATTTGAAGGGTCGCAAGAAAAGGAAAGCAAAAATCTGAGCAACACAAAGTATATTTTACAGTCCTCCCTGTTGTTCCTTTAAATCTCTTTTATTTCTTTGAAATTATTTAGTCAAAGGAAAATTAGTTGTTGATTAAATATGTCTCAAATAGTGGACAACGCATGACGAGAGGAGGCAAGTATAGCTGAAATGATTCAATGATTAATTGATTAATCATTGAATCATTTAATATTATAATAACCATTATAATAACTAATGTAATTAGTTATTATAATGGCTTAATTCTTTGAACAAAATGTTCAAATGTGAAGATGCCATACAGTATGATAGTAAACTGAATCTTTAGATGCTGGACTATTATTCAGATAAACTACACACACATGGAGAATAATAATAATGTAAATTTTGCTCTGGCCTGTAAGTGTACAACAACTTATCAGTAATGTGTTAAAGATTGTTTGCTCTTGCTCTTGTCAGATAGCTGGCTGTCGAGAATCATCGGTATCCTTGAAATCTAAAAATGAAGAATCACAGCGGCTGTGGAGACAGTAAATAAATAAGGCTGCGGTCCAGTCAGTGCTCCAAATCATCTTCAAGAATTTCTGTGTGGCCAAAATGACCTGAAAATCTGATCACTGAACATTGCTTGTTTCACATCTAGTACCATCTAGTGTCTGAATCCAGACCGAGGCTCTAATGGTTGTGAGGACACCCACACTTTTGCAGCGCTTGTGTAACGTCAGCCTTGTGCAGCTCGTTTCTTCTTTACTAATGGAGTCAGAAGCATGTCATGCACTATTTATCCCTCAGCTACGCATTCAAACATTGCTTTAAATAGACTGCACCAGACACGTCTCAGATCTCACTGTCTTATATAACACAAAGCTGGTTCAGACATGATTCACCCATTGAAGACCCTGGCAAAGATTAGAGTGTTTTTGTCTTTGAGAAACGCTGTGAGACAGAAACATGTCTGAGGATTTGCATCTTTGTATGTAAGAATCTGATCTGCAGGATTTGGCCACCTCTTTACATATTGTATATCAGGTGTATCTATAAAAACAAATCTGGCGAGCAGTTATGACGTTATGTCTGTCCCTACCAAACTACCAGGTCGTTAACAGCTAGCTTGGCTTTGTCTGATGGTGAAAAATTCCACCAACTAGCGTCTTTAAAGCTTATTAAGTAACATTTTATCTCCACAAAAACAAATGGGTAAATATGACGAAGCACTGCTCCTGGACAAAGAATAGTCTCCTTGTGAAAACTCCACTTGCTTACTTTGGATTTTATATGAATAAACAATTGAGATAAAACTGTGTTAATTAGTGAACTTTAGAGGTACTAGTAGCTTGGTTTCAGTCAGGGCATGTGTTTATGCAAAGCTAAGATAACTGATAGCTGGAGCTCCTTTGTTTTTTTGTGTGTACATGTTGTGTAGGCAAAGGGCCTCTTGCCAAGTTTACATTTTCAGTCAGAGGATGAAAATACTTTTTTTAAAAACAGCATGAGAGTGAGTTATGGGAACAGAAATCAGCAAACTTCTCACTCAGTAAATAAAATGAAGTTGATGAGCTATGTGCAGAGTGTCTGTCTCTAGTCTGATTTGCTAACGTTATCTGAGCAGTGCATCTCTTTCTCTGTCTGTTCTGTGACTCTGTGTCTGATTCATTACATTTGATAAATGCAAAATGTGTTTATAAACTGCAGCTTGAAAAAAAGATAACCGCATCATACTTTTCAGCAGAAAGTATATGGATAGAGAAGGAATATATAGATATATATTTACATAATTTTAAATCAAGACGATGATTATCTCGCCTCCAAGTCAAGATTTAGAAATAACTCTGGAAGAATGCAAGAAGGAAAACAATGGACAATTTCAAATGTTAAATAATAGGGCATGCTGGGCAATATGGGTGCACATTTCTAAGTAAATAATAACCATCAAGTGTTTAACCAAGCTAGAGTAAAAACAGCATTTTATATTTAAATATGTATAATGTAAGGAAATCTGGGGGGGAGCCAATAAGTCAATATTTCTAGTGTTATCTATAATTTACAGGTGCTATGCTTCAGTTTGTCAGTAGGGGGGAAGTATAAGCACAGACTCAGTGGAGTTAATATTCACATATCTTATGAAATATAGAATATTGTGAGAGAACTGTTTTAGAGGGGGGAGGATTGTGTCAGGTGTGTCTGCGTGGCAATGGCAAATGGTTTACAAGGCTCAGGGGTCAGGTAGGAGGGCCGCTTAGCAGAACGTTGCATAGTGCTCCAGGGAGGTCAGGACCGCCTTTGTGCATACAGACATCAGAGTGATATTGATCGTCTTACTGTAACAAACTCTTGGCGAGAAAGTGAAGAATCGGATTTCCCCAAATGTTGACCTATTTACCTTCACAAAAAAAAAATACATTTATCTTCTCAACCTCTCATTCATTTCAGCACCTTCCCACCCTGAATACATCAATCCAGTACAACAAATAACTGCAGTATATCATATGATGTCAAATATGTTCCACACCCTAAATGACTGATTCGTGTTCAGGGTACAGATGAAGTGTGTATGATAACAGCACACACTTCTAATAGTGTGTGTCATGAAAGATGAATAACACACTGATTCAAATAGGTCAGTGCCGATGTTCTCCTGAGACTCGGTCTTGAAAAAAAGAAAAAAAAACCTTCCTGCCTTCCATGCACCACGTAAACGCCTTGTGATGGAGAGTCTGGCAGATGGGAAACAGAGATGCATCAAAAAAAAAAAAAGAAGTAAAAAAAAAAAGAGCCAAATTATGCAGACAGTTGACTGTTTCACAACCCTCCCACGGAGAGTGTGCTGAACGGGAGCTTCGCTTTGATCACCTCTCTGGATTAACTGACAGTGTGTGTCAGTGTGTGTGTGGTGTATTTGTGTTTGTTAGCTCGGAGGTGGAGAAGAGTCTGTGCATTTGACTCACTGAGCTCGCTGCAGTGATAAGAGGGATGTATCTGTATTAATCTATTAAACCAGTGCTGCATCTAATTGTACAGTTGAGGCATCTTTTGTGGATGCCCTTGAACAAATAAACAAAGAAATCAAACTGATTATGTATTACAATGACCTTAAAACGCAGTAAAACTGCTACACTGCACTGCACTGTACCTACCGTCGTCAGCCGAGGCTTCACTGCTGTAGCCGTCATAATCAGCAGTCAGAGGGCTGTACTTCTGTCGACTCTCCCAGCTGAAACCTCCAACGTGTTTGGTGTTAGAGGCTGCCTTAGCTCCTCCACGGAGGCCTTGAGAGCGGCTGACCGCTTCCTGATACTGACCCATCAGTTCATCCTCGCTGTCCGATGATGAACCCTGTAGGTCGGCGTCAGCGTAGGCCTTGTCTGTTTGGGGGTAAAGAAAGATGGCCTGGTTACTGTAGGATAGACTGAGACTGTAAAAAAAAAAAGGCCAGGCAGACTTGCAGCCTCTGCTGGCCCTGGTCCTGCATTACACAGGAAATCTGTTGAATCGCTATGAAAAAAGAAAATGGAAAAAATGATTTCAGATACAGCAGAGAGACAGAAATGTCTTTCACCAGACGTTGTCTATGAACGTGACACCAAAGCTAAAGTCGACACATGGCAAGTATTCTGAAGAGGTCAAAAAACAAAATGATAAAATCAGCTGCCTCCCATTATATTATGAATTAAGCATCTCGCTTTAATACTTATTAATTACACACATGATGTCAACAGTGTTATTAAAATGTAGTTACATTTGGTGCAAATGAGTGAAACAGATATCGATAGATCATTTACATGATTCATCACATCACCCTGTAGTTTAAACAGCGGGAATTTGAGAAAATAATCCATGTGCAATAATCATTTAGAGGCCCATTATCATTATTATGTTTGTTTATTGTGTACTCTTTTTCTATATAGCTATTTTTATTCTGTTTAATTACTGTTCCTTTGTTGTGTTGTGTTGATGGGCAGCACTGTCGCCACTCAGCAAGAAGGTTCCTGGTTCAAACCTCGACTGTGGCCTGTTCGCATGTTGTATGGGTTCTCTCCGGGTACTCCGGCCTCCTCCCACAGTCCAAAGACATGCACTTAATAGGTTAATTAGTAAGGAAGGTGTGCCAGTAGGTGTGAGTGTGAATGTGAACGGTTGTTTGTCTCTATGTGCCCTGTGATTAGCAGGCAGCTTGTCGAGAGTGTACCCCGCCTCTCGCCCAAAGTCAGCTGGGATAGGCTCCAGCTCCACTGCAGCTCCACTGTGTAAGCAGTTACAGAAAATAAATGGATAGATGGATGGATGTTGTATTTATAAATGTTCTGTATTCTGTATTGCTAGAAAGTGCTAGAAGGTTTGAACACTTATGGCATTATATCAACATAATCACAACTGAGGTAGTCATGGCATAACGTTGTTGAAGAAAAATGACATTTACTTATCATTTTGCTCTATAAATGTATGATACCGTTTTCTGTTTATTGCTCCATAGTGTTTAGTTGTGGCAGCTGTTGGTGATCGGATCATTGTGAGCAGAGAGCATAGATCATTCAGTCAAAGATTAAAAAAGATCTGCACACTCACCCTATGATTCACCCTTCTGTATTGTATTTGATTTCTTCTGCGTTGTCCACTTCCAGTGTTTTGTATGTGCAGAATTCACTGAGAAAATTACAGTCATGATTCATTTTGTTTTATGGTTCTGGGTGTCGTCACACACAATGTAATCTATTCTCAAGGGTGTCTCAAAGGTGTTTTGGTGTTTATTTGTCCTTGTCTAGTGATTCAGAGTTGCTTCATAAATATAGGCCCTGGAAACTTACAGGAAAAAAAACAGGTGATGGACAAAGAACATACTGACAAGATGTTTTGGCTGGAGACTGAATGTTGCTTTGGATGACTTTTAACAAGATTCTGTTCAGTTTTTGAGGCTATGTTTACTTAAAGTGGAGGCCTTCATTTGGACTGCTATTGAAAGGCCCAGTCACATGATACATGACAGGGAAATGGCATATCCTAACATATACATAAGGTGAAGTTGATCTCTATATTCTAATGTATGAACTGTTGTATTTGTATTTTAAAACCGACCAATCATTGGAACATCAGTTGTAGCTTCACATTTGTTCCAGCAAGTGGCAGCAGAGCTTTAAGATGACTCCAGCCAGCGCAGCAGCGCTGTAACATTTCCCATGTAGTCTAAAAAAAATCTCTAAATTGTATTTGCAAAGTTTTATTTTAGATCAAAAAACATAAAGAGTAAAATTTTTTTCATCTATCAGAACAATGTCATTGTAAAAATAGTAGTTTTGGCATACTGAATACAGAAGCATAATCTCACTAGATTGCATTATAACTCAACACAATCTATGAAAAATAAGGATAACTGTCCCATATTATTGCAAAAAAAAAAATACATATATATACTGATGTTGCAAAGATCACCTCACTACTTAGAACTGCCTCCCTTTGTTTTTAACTGACTGTTTACCAGGTGGCTTCTCAGGGTAGAGACAACTCCCTGTGCAGACTCCCTGGGGCCTCCAACCTTTTAAACTTGAGGCCCTGCGGACGATGACAAGTAAACATGCCTACATCTGTCAGCAACAGTAATCCCCTCACGGGTTGAGAAAGGCCAGTGCCAGTGGAAAATGTCCCCATGCAGAGGTCAGGCCTCATGCTGCAGTCGGTGGCATGGGTCCATAATTTTACAGACGGGTGGACGACACAGGTGGTTTGGATAGAGACGGGGTGGAGCCCAGAGTTTAATATTGGAACAATGAGAATGAGAGTCATGTGGAAACTTTTAAGAAGGGTTGTGGTTTAGTTCCTGATCCGTCTCCAACAATGGAAGTGTAAAATGTCTTTTAATTAAGGATTGTATTTGTATGACACAAAAAAAATGTTTCATGTTGAATTTAAGTCCATCAAATTTTGGTTAATTGTGATGTCAGTGTTGTTCTTAGTAGTCAGATGAACGAGGAACAGAGCTGTCAAAAAGATGAGCATCGTTTTTTAGTTCACAATTGGATTGTCAGCATTGGATGAAACTGGTCCGACCAATAACCCATGATTGCAAAAGCAATTGATAGGATTCATCAGATGTACTATTAAAAACATCCAAGATTTGAAGACATAAGTACAGTGAAATGTGCCTTGAAACCTTGAGCACAAAAGCCCAAATACGTAAACACAACCTCACCTTGCAGATCTGTTTTTTTCCTGAAGTCATCAAGGCACTGAAGGTTCCCTGGGTTCTCTAGTGCCAGCTTGTTGTTGAGGTACCAGAACAGGAGGGTCATGAGAATGATGAAGAGTCCGATGGCTGTCAGAAACCCCAGCACCTCTGGAGAGACTGAGACACAGAAACCCAACTCAGAATTAAAAAAACACAAGTTGGAAAACAAATGAGGCCAAGGTGAGTATACAGGAGAAAGGTTAGCAAAGTAAGCATGGCAGCAGTAAACAACTTTTTATTCACGAACCATAATAGAATGTCAGTCTTCTTAGCAATGGTTTGTTGTTTAATGTGAATTAGTGTTAAATTCTCAGACTCTCTGAGAGTAGTCGAAGTGCAATGGTTTGATTTTCACATAAATAAAAATCTATATCACCCGCTACAATCATCACCTTAAGACAGGTGAGAGAGACGGAGGCAGCTCGGTTGAAGAGGGCTGAAAGACAGGACCGAAAAACAAGCGGCGCCAGCGACACAGCCAGGATGGTTGCTATAGCAACAGGTTCAGGTGCACGTCTGAACACGAGATCAGACTCCAGACACAGGGAAGTCAAACTCTGAGTGCCACACATCAATAAAAAAAAACAAATCACTGTTTTTCAGCCGTATGACCTTCCAACGCCTTCATGGAGGTGCTCTGTCATCATCAGGTGAGGCCACTGGAGAGACCTCTTGTCTAAGCTATCAGGACATAATGTTGCTGGTAGTAGCTCAACCGTGTGACATCAAATAAACTTAACATCTCTGTCCTCAACCACTCCTAATCAAACCTATTCAAGCGGCGATAATTTAGTAGAATATTTTCACTTCATAGATGTCTACAGAAATTCAGGAGCTGGACTGTCAGCTCTTGCACGGAGTTTCATGAAATCTATTCGACACTTTACGCTGCCAAAAAAATTTGTTGCAATCAGGCACACACAGAGGATGAGTGGGTCACTGACTGTTCACAAGCTGTTAGACAAGCTCCGTGATATAAAAAATGTCACTCTGAGGGAAATTTCTTACTGGTTTTCCAGAGCATAATGAAAATAATGTTGAGCTGAAACACTGAGAACAACATGGTAGAGAGAGGCCTCGTGTGTGTATGTTTGTGTGTGTAGCATCAGTACAAACGGCTGTCATGTTAGAGCTGCTGGATCTTGTCTTCTGCTGTCAGTAGAATTCATTGTTCGACAAGTGCGCACGGATGCGTTTGACAAACACAGTTTAATGGATTAATGTTAATTGAGGATGCATCCTCAATAATTAGGAAGAGGGGGTGGGGGGAGGGGCCCATAATCATTCTGTGCAGTAAAAGGTGTTCGTTAAAACCGTTCTTAAAGCTATTGTTGTTGAGTGTAACTCAATGCAAATACTTATTCAGGTTGATCTTTGTAAATGACAATAAGATTCACACGAGGCATAAAGGGATGAAATGGGGAACACAGTTTCCTTTTTCTCAGTGTTGCAGAGGACATTTGTATTCACAGTGTAACATGCAGGCTGCGCCAAAGACTTTATGTATGTAACGCCGCACACTGTAAAACATTCAAATCTTTCCACATCAAGTTTGTGATAGAAAAAGCAAACTTAGCCACCCCTCTGTATTCTCTCCAACATCCATGGGATGGTGTTGGAGAAAGATTGGGATTGTGGGATGCAGTGGAGAGGAAAAAACAATGTACATGTATGTGCTGCTGACTCCACTACAGGCCCACTTGAAAAAAAGTCTTTTGAAATACTGCCTCTTACATTAATATTGCACTTCCATTAAGACGGGAGAGATATATTGATTTTTTTTTTTAAGTCACCAGTATGGACCAAGCTCCAAAAACAATTTATCCTACAACTCCCATAATGCAATTAATGGCATTGTTTAATTCAGAACCACAAAAAATATTATACAAAGGATAAAAAGAAAACTCAACTGTGTAGTAATCCTCATAAGCCTCTAACTGTAAATGAATAATTTATAGAAATCAGGTGTTAAAAAAGATATTTCTATGGTGATGGCTTCTGAGTTTTTTAAGCAACCATGTAACACTATGTACAGAAATAGATCTACATTAGATGAGCAACAATCAATAGTAAAGAGAGCAAATGTCTGAGGCGTTCACTGAAGGGTTTGACTGACGTATCAGTACTAACAAATCAGTAAGAAGAAGTGATAAATGACATCATATAAGAGGAGAAAGGTGCAACAGATCTTTGTTCACAACATTTTCCACTCCTCAAATTACTGCTGAACTCATTTACAATGACGAATTCAGCTTTCAACATGGAAATCACCAGTACATGTGAGGTCCATTTTGTTCAATTAGACCAAATGACTGCCTTCATGCTGATGGGAGATAATGAGCTCATTTGGCGAGAAAGTGCACTCGGTTGACATCTTATATTCCAATCAATGATGGCGATGATTATGCCTTGTGTTATTTATGATGACAATATAATTGCTCCAACAATTAACTGGACTCGGCCACACAGTCTGTTACTTTGTAGTGTAGTGAACTCTGGTTAGTTTTTACATATGCTAAATTAGATTAAACTAACTTCTGTGTTCACTTTTTGTGAAAAGAAGTGCCAGAGAGCTTTTTTAAAATCTTTTTTGTGTAAATGTTGGTCCTCTCTGTTAGATGTGCCTGGGCTTTAATGAGCCTGTTGGTAGCTCACAGTGTTTGGTCACATGGTGATGTGGGAGCAGCAGGAGGCGTTCTCCCATGGGAATGCCTGTCTGCTCACACTGTACCAGCTTCTCTCTGTTGACTGAATTATTCACAGCACAGATGGAGCGGGATCCTGCTCTGTATAATTCCCCCAACTGGCTCAAACAAGGGAAGAGAAGATTCAATCACAGAAATCTACAGACAGTTTCTCTCTTTACTTTTGGCCTCCTGACATCAGACTACAATATATATTTTTACTCTGTGTTTTACACTATAAACAAACTCTGTCTTCGGGCATCCTCGCTTTTTTTACTCCTCAACATTGGACATGTTGCCAGCGCTGTAATAAAAGTGCTGTAACACAGTGTAGGCGATGCGTGGTGGAGGATGTCTGACATTATTTCTCATATTCCTGTTTAATTTTTATGAAACAGAAGCTGACTGCTTCTTTATTCAAATGCAAAAATAAGTGTGTAGCATTTAAATTCTCAAATCACATACTTTAGTTATTACTTAGTACTTATTTACTATTCATAACTGTAAGCGTCCTGTTAATAAGTAAAAATGCATTAAAAAGATGGACTTATTATACATAATGATTAAATAAATCAGTAAAGCAAGATGTTTTGACTCTAAATGAAAAAGACAAATAAGAATAATTAAAAGTATATCTGTGAGGAACGACTGACAACAGAGAATAGCCCTTAGATAATGTGTGGGGGGCTGAACAATGACTCACAGGAAGATTAAGCAAAAACAGACTTTGTTATACAAGAAGCTTGTAAGATTTAGTTTGTGCTTGGAGTGGATTTGGAGAGCGAAGCTTGAGAAAATAATGTTTCAAACTCGATTTCCAAGAGAGATATTTGGAATTCAATGCAGCATAACAACTTCTTGAGTCTTAATTATACGTTTAATCATTTTAGATGTATGTAAAATATGATAGTGTTATTTCTAAATGTTGCTTGATGTTAATCTGAAAGGGTTGATGATGCAAGTAAGAACATTAAATCAACAGATGTCCTTGTTGTTAACAGGAAACCATCTGATGCCGAGTAACACAGACTGTATTCAGATGGCAGTCGGTTGCAGTGCCAGCGCAACAGCTGATTTCCATAAGAGGTAGGTAGAGCCTAGATATGAGTGATTAATTGGTTGATAAAGTGTATGAGACAGACAAAGGTTACTTAACACTGTCTCACTCAGTTGACGTGAAATATTAAAAAATCAAGAATAGCTTTTATCACTGTGTTAAACAAATTGAAGGTACGCAGTCATAAAAAATGACAGAGGGAACAGGTGGTGCTTTTTATTTGAAGCATTAATTCCTCACCTCCAGCTTGAACTGGGTGACCTTGACTGGATCTGCCAGTCGTCATGTCGGTCTGAAGCGACACTGCAGGGGGCTACAAATGCTGCACATCTTTAGTTAGAACCAATGAAGACCATATTTATAATGATACCATCATAATGACAGACACACCTACGCTTGTTACTCAAACAAAACAAAATAAAAGCTGTCGGACAGCTCGATTGATGACTGTCCAAAAGACGATCTCTTTCAACAATGACAGTGAGAGCCAGTGTAATAGAACTACATCTCCCACAATGCCTGAGACGCATTTAGAGATCCCCCTAGAACGAACAAGAGGACGTTGCTGGGGAAAAGGACATCTGGGCTGCACAGGTGACCCTGTTGCTATGGTGATGTGGCAAAAAAAATAGATTGTTGGATGGTTGCTGCTTGGTACCTAAAGATGTAGGTTTAGGTGTTGGAGTAGAGTGGAAGAAGGTATTTGAGTATTTGCATTTACATAATGAGTAAAAGCTACTGCGTATACGTGGACTGTCACTGCTGACAAACAGTTTATTTTTGCGTGTTCATTGTTGCACGTCTCTGTTGTCTTTATTAAGTTCTGTCTGCATGGAAACAGTTGCCACGTTAAAATGTCAAAAAGCACAAAATCAACTCAAAACCACAAAGACACCCACACACTCCACAGGCAGCCCATAAGCACTCTTAGCAGCTCTCCCATACACACTCCCACACATGTTCAACGCTCCGAAGCACAGCACCTACTGTGTAGCCACGAGGCTGTCCACACACATACACACACACAAACAGACACACACACACACACACACACACACACACACACACACACACACACACTGCTGTAATCAGTCGTTAACAATCACAAAGAACAAATAGGTTAACCCAAATTATGAAACATGCACACCCTTACACAACCAGTCCATTCAGCCGGCTCCCACAGCGTGATAAGCACCCTCTGAATCTATTTGTGCATGTTTTTTTTTTTGGTTTAAAACAGAATCATCTCCATCCAGAATATGAACATGTTGGTGGCAAAAGAGGCACAGAGTACACCGAGTAGATGCAACATGATTATTTAAACCAGCCTGATTTGTTAAGTTATCACATAACTTTACCGTTACAGCACCATCGTGACCTTCGATACTACACGACACGAAGAAGAGCATGTATTTATATGTAAATGTAAAACTTTAACTTTAACAATAAACTTTACTCCTATATCGAAAGTGCTTTATTTAGGTTGTCTTCACCTAAATCAATTTATATAAATTCACAAAAATGGTAACAATTCAGATTAGAGGTAAACAGGAAAAATGGGTAAAAGTGCCAGTATGCCAATATTGTAATAAAATTAGGGTATTAAAAAATTCATATTACAATAAAATGACTCTGGATTGTGGCATTGTAAAATGTTTTTCTGCACCGTACTTATTATTATTTATAGGGTATATATATATTATATATATATTATATATATAATATATATATATATATATTTTATTTATTTATTTATTCATTATTTTTTATTTATTATTTTTTTACCTGGGGACCAAAACGTCAAGCTTTTGTAGAGGTTGTAGCTTTAAAGTTGTTATCAAATACTTACAGCATGTATGTTTTTAAAATTATGATCCCAGCCTTACTACCATATCATCATATCATACTACCGAATCTTTATACTACCTGACACATTATTATTATCATCATCATTATTATTATTATTATTATTACTGTTGTAGTGTGTGTGCATAACAAAATCAATATTTTATGTGAAAGCTGATCATAAAGTTTTGTTTTTTTTTGGGATGTTTTCTTTTCATGCCTGTTCCATTGTTAAAAGATATAAAGCCCAAACCTGCTGTTTCCCTGTCTGTACCATAACATCAGTCAAGAAGTACCAGGTAATTAAAAAAAACAAAAAAAACTTACTTTACATTACTGATGTCTATGTCTATGTCCTTCCTTAACACTAATTTGTTACCCCCATTCCGTGTACCTTCAAGGAGATATGGAGTATTTCACTGGTACCCCATATGGAGAAAATATTACATTAGCCAGCTGTAAGCATTACCACAACATTACACATGGTTATTGTAATAATTCACACAAGGGGTCGACTGATTATTCAGAGCTGATAGGAAGTTTTACAAACTATCGTATCAGAGTTTGACTCCAATGGTGGCCAGTGGCTGCACAGCCTCCACCAGTACATCAACATTATGCATGGAGGCTCCACATTCATCATGGTGATGTCATTATGTCATACATTTAAATTAAAAAGATTTAACCTTAACTTTAGCATCCCAACTGCAACTACTGACTTTGAAGGAAAATAACATTCTAAAAAATGTAATTGCTCATCTAGATTTTTTATGGTTTATTCAATGTTCAGTGATCCAGATTTATTTAATAGACTATTTATTACTTTGATATTAGGTGTGGATCAACAGTTATCCAATGTCTAATATAAATACATAATTAAATGATTGATCATTTCCAATAGTGTCTCTGAATATCGGCTGATATATTGGCTCTATATCAACTTTTTCATACCAAAAAAGTGACATTCAAAGACAGCGAAATATCCCTATTCTCTGACAAATGAGTAAATAAACTAACAAATATGTGCATAAGGAATAAAGTAATCTTTCATGTCTTAAAGTTTCTTTACACTTGTTTTTATACTCAAATTTAGGTCAATTACTCATTTTAAGTTGACGGTTAACAATGAGCACATACAACAAAACAACCACAGGCCAACAACAGTGAACACAGCACACAGAAGAACAAGGACGAGTGTTAAACAGTGATAATGAGGAAGGTGGAGTAGGCAATGAGGGGTCAAAGGTCAACCTCCCAGAGCTCTGATCTGCCCTACCTTTTCTGACGCAGATCAGCTCATGTACTCCACAGTTACGCTCGCCACCTGGAAAGACAATGCAGTTTCAATGAGACGCACCATGATGGAGGGAACGAGAGACAAAACAAACATCATGGAAACACATTTAAATATGTCGGAACATTTAGACAAAGGAAAAGGATGAGAACGACACATGATGTAAGACACTGACAGACACTGGGTGATGTGTGTGTGGTCGGTGCACGAGCTCTGGTTTCACATAGATCCTGTAATGAGCAGCTCCTATTCAGAGGCGATGTGTTTATGTAGAGTGGATTTTAACTAGACCACACCTAACAGTTTTAACAATAATAATTACCTGTCCTGGGTACATACATTACCTCCTTTCGTCCTTCATCTCAGTTCTTTCATCTCTTCAGCTCTTTAATTAACTTTATTTATACGGCACTTTCTAGCCACTATAGTTCCACCTCTTGGGAAATAGATACACTTTCTCGTTGAGAGTTACTGCTGGATGCTAACCTCATCCTGGCCATTCTAGACAATGTTTGGGACACCACCAGAAGCACCATGGTGCCTTTCAGAAGCGGCTGTTCTATTTTTGATGGATGCCATGACGAACTATATCAGACACACAAACGGCATAGAGAATCCGGTCAATTTAAAAAAAAATAAAACACCCTGTGGACACTTTTAATCTTAAAACAGGGAAACTATTTAACTATGTTGTGCACTTACTCTTGGTAGAAGCACATAAACCATGGGGAAATTACCAAATCTGAGCAAGTTAACAAAGTCTGGTGGGCAAAACTCTCCTGTCGGGCTATGAATGTGGAGAAGGGAACAAAACATTTGCGTGTGGTGGGGTCCAGGCGTCAGATGAGAAAAGCAATACCATTCTCATTTCTATCCGTTAAATACAAAGCTTCAACGAGCAGCTGGTTAGCTTGGCTTAGCTCAGCATAGACGGGAATTTCAGCACCTCTTTTACTTCACCACTTTTGCATGAGTCTTAAATTTTAACAAATAAATTGAACAGTTATTGCTTGCTGCTCTGCTTCCACACTTTGTGCTAAGCTAAGCTTACCATCTCCTGGTTTTAGCTTTTTATTGGACAGACATCATATGACAGTGGTATCAATCTTCACTCAGACTCTGCAAGAAAGCAAATAAGCCTATTTCTCAAAATGTTATTTTTTCTCATGCCCAACCAATAAGACGTGCCGCTCCACAAAGGGTCCTCAATCTTTATTCTATCCTTCCATCCATACATAACAAAACATAAAATTGAGTTTGAAAAAGAGTATATAGCATTTTTTGTTTCATCTTTGACAACAACAAAACACTGAAAGACTTCTTGTTTATTAGACTGTAGTCTATCATTTGTTTTGCGTAGATGACCCCGGTGAACCAGAGCTTTTATTAAATGTTGTTTGTCATTCTACAGCATCTCTGACATTTAGAAAACCTGCACCGTGATAAAGTCTTGTGTCTTTGATCGTGCATCTTCGTGCCACTGTTTGTTGTTTGCTTATCGCCATCAGTAGAGATAAAGGCCTAAGGTATTTTACAACATCCTCTCATGCCTCCTGGCTTGATGGTGAAACTGTTTGAGATGGGAACGAGTGTGAGCTGACTCCACAACACATTGTTCTAAGCTCAGTGATCCATAACTATGAGCAAATTCTGGATGCAGAGGGTGTCTTCTAATCTTAGCACAAATCTTGGCAGCATCCGTGCATGCTATCTACACTACATCTACGCTATCAGCTGCATGTGATGACTACATTAAAAAAACACACACACACACACAAGACTGGACTGATGACTGAATTTTGGAGTACTTCCAAAGTGGATCTATTAACAGAACTGAACAGCCCAATTACTGAATTAACTCAAGGAAAACATTGTATTTGAACCTTTGTTTTGGGATGGGATGTGTAAACCAATTAACAGAAATTTAAGGATAACCCCACTGCTGTCTCATCTAAAGGGAATTTAAAAGACTTTAGTTGTGTTTATTGTGAAAGTCCATTTACTGTCAATAAACTGTTATTCTATTTTCTGGCCATAGCTCATTGTCATTTCTTAAATACAAAGTTTGGACTACAGGTCTTTTCCCATACTGAACACTCACTGACTGTGTCATTCAACATAGATAGGCACCATGTGTCATCTTACTGGTAAAACACTAGTCTCTCCAGCTGTTATTTGATCTTTAACACTTGTACCTGTTTGTAACTGTTACATATTAAGTTTTTTGGTCATAAAGGACAAATTAAAAATATGACCTGACGATGGCACAAGATGAAAAGTTATTACAGGTATTAAAGTTCAATGCATTCAATTCATACAGCATCAAAGTTTTACGACAATCTATCCAAAAGTTGTTGAAACATGTCACACAAAACCACAAATGTCAACATTGGGGTTGCACTAGAGAAAAAGTAAACACAGAAGTCTGTATGATTCATCCTCTGGGGATCATCAATGTCTGTATAAAACTTCAGAGCATTAATAAACAGACTTATACTGCTTGGCTGCTACGCAAGGTGCCAACTGCTAATCACTTCAGAAGCAAATCACAATCACACGGCGATGGCACAGCTTTCAGGAGCATTTTGGGGTTCAGTATCTTGGCCAAGAACACTTTGACATGCAGACTGGAGGAGCCGGGGATCGGACCACAGATCTTCTGATTGGTGGACGACCCACTATACAACCCACTGCCCAATCAATATTAATATCAGTATAGAGATATTCAAGTCTGGACCCGAGTGGTGTACCTGTTGCTACACAGTTTTTGGCAATTTTACTGTGTATCAATAATCGAAAATTTTTGCTGTTCATGTAGAATTTAAGAATCCATTTTTCCAGAATCGATAAAAGAGTTTTATTTCAGGGCCTGGCATCAAGAACGATGTCTGGTGGTGGTTTCTTTTTCCTGTGTCATGCTGAATTCTTGTCATTGTGCACTGTGTCAGCTCAGTGGTTGGACCCAATGGGTGGCAGCTGCAGGGGTGTGAGTGTCCATCAGAGCATCATGAGGTAGATATCCAGATGTTATTATTCAAACAGAGGACCTCTACGAAAAGCTTGCTGCGGTGTTCTTTACCAGACAGGCTTCCAGACGTGACTATAATTCAGTACTATTACTCACTCTTGTGAAAGCCTCACAGTCTCTGAGCTCTGCGACCGCCTCTGGGATCTGCCTACAGGTTGAGGTCTCAAATAGCTCTGGCTGCCATCAGCTGTGACACTTGCAACATTAGTACAGCTCTGATACAAAAAGCTGAAAGCACTGACACTAATGGTGTCACAATGTGTCATAGTGATAGGTGACCTTTGCCTCATGTCATTTTTCATACCAAGCCAACAACCGAACTACATAATGACATATCTATAAATGAATCTGTCATGTAGGGCTTGAAGAAATGTATCTTTCTTCTATAGAGTCAATCTATTTCTGTCTTATCTGGTCAAACTTTTATCAGACAGAAAAACCTTTAATCCAATTGGCAGCAGAGCACCCAAAATTCACTAAAGGAAACACACATTTGTGTGTATTGTAAGTACAAAACTAAAACATTATTGGTATTATGTAAATACATTAACCATAACCCACCCTAATGAGAATTAATATACTGTATAAACTAATATACTTGTTGATTTTGTAAACCTAGATCAATTCCCTTCTCGGAATATAGTTAAAATTTGAAGCAACATTTCATATAAATTTGTATTTTTGCAATTTAGCGCCCCCCCCCCCAGGTTGCAATAGCACTGTTGTAAATATGGACAGCTGTACATGCGCATTTGTTATGATTATATTATTTCAAAAACAAGCAAGCTGACAACTTTTCTAACGCAGCCAAAGTTAGCAAGCAAGTGCAACAACACAGGACAGAGCAGCTCAGCTTATTTCATGAAGCTCTCGCCAACAACTATAAGTCAGTCCTATATTTATTCTTGTCCAGCAAGGTCCAAAGGTCTTGTCCTTCCTAATGGTCCAAAACACCTGTAGTATAAATACTAACACCCCTGGTACTCTGAGCTCACGGTCCAGACAGCCTGACTAACAAACTGAGCTAACATTAGCTAACTACAGCTATGATTTGAAGCGGTTTACTTTACTGCCCATCGGGAAACTCTGAATCATGAGTTGATGGGAGTTGATGAGCAGCATGCTGGAGGACATCAGAGGAAAAACAGAAAACATTTACTTCATAAAATATGATCCAGTTTCACCAAAATCAGTGAAATAGTTGGTTGGAGGGCAAAGTCACATAGTGCAAGAACAGACGGGATGCAGAGTGACCTCAGGATGATTGCAAATCTGTTATTTTATGGTACACAATGCCATAATACTGATTTTTTTTTTTTTTTACTAAGAGCAGTGCCTTTTCTGTTCAGTTTTGGTCATTGTCTGTTTCACAAAAGAAACAACAGAACTACCCTTACAATCATTGATTAATTAATCAATAAATTCATTCAGTCTATTGAGAAATTCATATTTTAGGCAAACGTCTCATTTATGGAAGCAGTAAAAACTTCCCGGTATGTAAACTCAAACCTTTTGCAGACTGAAAAATATATTGATTATCAGTAGATTAATTGATAGCAAAAAATTTGTGGCAGCCCTAATGAGAACTAAAAGTCTCGATGCCACTGATCTGCAACCAGTGATTTTACTGTAAAGTTATGCTTCTAGCTCTGAATTAAGAGGCCATGCCCTTACTTTGGCAAAATGTTCTTTTACCTTCACAGACTTTCCAATTTATTTTCTATTGAGCAGCTCAGTATTTTACATCCAGATGAAATCAAGTCATTTGGAAGGTTATATTCATAAACCTGGTACATACAGTACTTATGGACTGTCCTAGAACAATCATTAGATTAGATTTTATTTGATTGAACCCACATCTATACATCTCTGCCTGTGTTTGAAGTGTAAGAAGTGAAAAAATCGAACCAGGCTGCAGATATGACACAAATCAATATCTGTCTGTTTACACAGTAAACAGTCTAAATCCTCTAACTCAAGTAAAGCTGTCTGTAAAAACATGACTTTAAGCTGCTTGTTCTAGTCGCATACCAAACAGGTTTTCCGGCACATCTTCTTTACTTACAGTTCCTGCCACCTGCACTACTACTGTTACAGTAACATAAAATATTACTCCATAGTTTGTTTCCCATGTATAAGAAAGTAACCTACCTAAAGCCTTGGTTTACTAAAAGCCACAAGAAAACTGTCAGGAAATATCAATGGTACACGTACAGTAAATACAAACCTCAATAAGACATAAAGCAGTGTATGGCTGATAGCCATATTACTGCATATAAACACAGGCGTCGAAGGAAGTTGAGAGGCTGCATGACAAGACTGTCTGAAAATCTTTCCTGCCAAACTAGGAGCTGAAAGCCGACTTGTTGTCCAGCAGATCGATTCAGCAGCTGTGTGTGGGAGGAAGCTCCCGGTGCTCTTTCACTCCTCTTTCACTCACCACACATCATACTTGTCAAAAATAACATTTTCTTGCATGTGCTCTTGAATACGATACGCAATGCTGGTTGCTCATATCACACCACAAGCAATCTCTCTCACATTTTTTTTAAATATTCAGGGGATTGAAGTTTCTTAAAAAGCACCTAAACCTTCTATGAAGCCTTTATTACCAAATATGTTACAAGACTAGTTGACTAGTAGACCTCTCAGTGTTTCTGTGTCTGAAACACAGAATCTACTGTAGAATTCCTCATCTTAATTACATGGATATGTATCAAAATATTCTTGCAAATGCTAATTAGTTAAATAACCAAATAACTGTATTAATGGGAAACCATTTGTGCATTAACACACTTGTCAAAAACACATGGGGATATAAACAGACAGCCAAATTATACTCATTAGTACCTAATGTAGGCAGCAAGTCGTTGCAAAAACTAATCACCTCAGTTTTGGCATGGGCTCCCTCCAAACACACTAGGTTTTTAATGTGTGTTTAAAGGGGATCTCCACCAATTTCACACATTAAAGTCTGTTTACAGGTGTTGGGGAGTAAAAATGTGGTGTGGAGCTGTTTGTGGCTTGCCTCAAGTGACGTCACTTGAGTCAGTGCCAATTGGGACTGTAAGAGCAGATTCTTGTTTGAGTGTAAGGGCAGATTGTGTTAATTGTTATGTGGGTCACGGTCTGATTAATTAGGGTGTGCAGCCTATATAATGGTGGGAACCTTAGGGGCGCATCAGGTGTTTCCAGCCGGAAAGGGAAAACAGTTTTTGACCGCTGTCGCTGTCGCTGTCGCTGCATTCGTGCGGTGTGTATATTGGAGGAGGGAGAATGTGTGATTCAAACATTATGATGTCAATAAATGGACTTGTTTGCATTGAACTAAAAAACCAACTGGACTCTCATTCATCCGTCACAGTAAAGTAAGGCGCGTCAATAGGTTTCCCGTTGCCTCAGTAGCTTAAAGCATTGGCTTAGCTCTACAGGGACAATAATCTGAGTGTATGTTATTGCTATTAAAAAAAAGAGTGAGCTTAAAAATGACTCTGTAGCCCACTCGCTTTAACCGTTAGGGATCAAGTTGCACTGTGAGTATTGCGTTGTAGGCTATTGTTATAGGTTTAAAAAAACATATAAAAGAGGTTCTTTTGTATTGATTTAGATTATTAGGAGTGCAATGCTAAATCAGTGAAGTACTCCTTTAACAACATACTCTGAGTGGTTCCTCGTTGAGTCCAGAATAAGACAAGGCTGCCTATTTTCCTCCATCTACCTGATTATTAGCTCAGTCATGAGTCAAACAACAGCTAATAAACCAAAAGCTATCTTCTGAACTTCAAAATGAAGATTTTCCTCTGATATCTGGCTGTCCATATTCTTTCCTTGTAGCTTACAGCAACATATGTAAAGAAACATCCCTAAAGATTTTCTGCACCATAAATTGTGAATGGCTTGACATTTTTCATAGTGCTTCCATGGTTATTCTATCCATCAAGTAATTGATTGAAAGATCGTAAGAATTAATCAGCAACTATTTTGATGATCGAGTAATTGCTTCATTGTTTGATTCACTGTTAAAACCTTTGCTGGTTTCAGCTCAAATGTGAGAATGAGTTACTTTTCTTTATCATATATCAGGAATTAAATTGGGTATTGGACTGTCAGCTGGACAGTTTATACCAAATGATTTCATTGATAATGAAAATAATCATTGTTTGAAGGTAGAATTATTCATTCTACCTGTGACACTTTCAAGAGTACACTGTAAAAGAGGTTTGTCACTACATAGAGAGGTTCACATGATCGCTTCTTGAGTCTGACAGAAATCAATATGAAGCACCAGTTGTGATCAATAGTTTCTTCTTGTGATCAGGAGCTCTTGTTTCTTAACCTTGGCTTCACCGGAGAGCAAGTCTCACGTCCACAAACTAAATAAAGGTGAAGTCTGTGGCCTCACAGTCTTGCCTCATGCAGACGTCTGGGGCCAGCCGGGCTTCATTTTTAGGATTTGCCCCAGTTTCTTTAAGGAATCTCCTCTGCCTGCCCCCTTGAATCAGGTTGCCAAGGCTAACGTGTCTGGGTTCATGAGAGAAGGATAAACTGAGGCTGTGACACAGAAAGTTGGGCTGAAGAAATTGACCTGACAAAGATATTTGATTGTTTGGGGTCAGTGGAGAGAACATGCTGTGGTAAAAATGAACTTAGGGAAACAAACTTGTGGTGTTGCCCCCATTAAGTTTCAAACTCAAGCTGCATAGAGGTAGGTAAGGCCTTTAAAATGAAAACCGCATAAACAGATTTCTTTTTTTTTTATGGGCAGTGGAACACGCTGCAAACACAAAACTGACGTGTTATCACCTCATGAATATCATCCAAATGTTTCGTAAATTTTAAACATATTTTGAGTTAATCGGAACTGTGAACCACTGTGAAACAATCAGGAAATAACTTTATTTTGCTGGCTACCTCACTCTTATTCACTGTCTATGTCTCTCAACCGATTGCTTGCTCTCTCTCCCTCCCTCTCTCTCTCTTAAACCATCAGGCACAAACCAAAGAAACTTCTTAATGTCAGTATCTTGCAGCAGAAACTGCAAGCAGACACAGATTTAGAAGCTGGGTACATGAAATAAACAAAGCAAGAACACAACAGGTACTATCAGAGTTTAGTCCGTGAATCCACCTGAATATCTCAGTTTCAGAAACATTTCAGGCTGACTGTGGAGAGGTTTGACAGGTCTGATCATCTGATTGGTGCCCGTTGTTTGACATTATTCTGTCTGAAAAGGGTTGGCTTGGGTTAGGTGATCATTCTCTGTGGGTTTGTATTGAAGAGTTTTTTGACGTTCGATCCACTGTTTATGTAAAATTATTAATTAGCGAAGCTGTAATATTAATAATTAATAGTAGGCATGCAGGAATAATTTTATAATAGGCTGAGATTAGGGAGCTAAGCTTGCTAAATGTGCACTGATCTTCATCCACATCAACAAAACAGTGACAGAGGATCAGCCTGTGTTACTTCATATCCTCTCAATGACAGCAATAGCTGATTTATGAAACTAATTTCTTCACTTTATTGAAACAGGCAGAGGGAAGGTGTTGCGTTTCCATCAGGTCGTTCATGAAACACGTCTGTCATATCATAACATAAGGCAAGAGGGAGTGACTACAGGGGAGGCTCCAGCTGGAGGATGCAGTTTGTCAAAGATGAGCCAGCTTACCTTGACAGTTGAGCTGCAAGTTGAGAAAGCAGCATTAATTTCCTCACATGCAACATGCACTGATGCACTGGGTTTTCTTCTGAGAACACACTCACTATTGCTCTGTTACCAGCACTATCCATAGCTCTGGGCAATGGAAAACACACTTTCAAAGTAGTGCAGTGCATAACTTATTTTTAGAACCGACAAAGCCACATACACCCAGTATAGAATCAGACTATTCATTTCACAAATACTGTGACGTCGGTGATAGCCTGAGCCTGCAAACAAGCCAGCAACAATAAGCCAATGATACACAACTAAAAAATCCATTTTAATTTTCAGAGTTCAAAATCTCCCTCTGTTATTTTTTGTTTTTTTCCAATTTACCTCCCAACATCTCTCCTGCCTCAACTGAAACAGCTGATCAATAAGAACAATTGCACAAAAGTCCTCGGTGCAATAAATCACCAGACAACAAGCAATGAGATGACAGAAAAAATCTATTACACAGCAAAAATGTTGTTGATGATGAGTCAGTGCAATGGATGTGCAGTCTATCTTAGTGTGTCTGTTGTGTGCATGGGTTAACAGCATGCAGGTGAGTGTTTTGTGTGTTTACAGTATGTCTACTTGCTCACCAAAATCTCAACAGGTCAAACCTCTAAGGTGCCGAGCAGAAAACTGCTGCGAGCAGTCCACTACAGAGCATCAGCAAACAGAAGAGTAAAGACTACAACTTCTCTAAAGAATGAGGTCTGGGTCCACAGTTCAACAGGAGATCATGTATACAAGACATCCAGACTTTTAGCTTCCAATGCCTATCCTGCTGACTTTTCTCTCCATGTAGCTCTTAAAGTTTGAACAAAGTAAGAATAAATATGTGTTCCGAGTTTGTCAGACCAAAGAAGAAAATGTTATTAACCCCCCAGACAAATAAATGATTAAAAATAACGACAAGTTTATGAAATTAGGTGTCAAAATCACACTAAAACATATGCATTTTTTACACATCACTGCCAAACCATACACACTGAGCAAACATATAGCGACAGTGGCATTCATCTGGTGTATTCAAGTTCGATATTCACTCTACTTTTAGCTCTCTTCTTGTCCACACTAATTCCTGTTGTAAATGCTAGTCACTAATTTTGTCTGTCTGCTGTTTGGTGTTGAGCAGGTGGCATATAGTGGATTTACCAGGGCTTTCAGGACTTTCTGAAAACACATACCTGTGGCAAAAGATGCTGATGAGAGGGGTGAGACCGAAACAAAATAGTAAAGTTGCTGCAGAACCAAAACAATTAGCTGAAAGGTGCTTAATCTCCACAGAGCTGAGGGAGCTGTAGAGTCAGGTGATAATTCACGGTGGGTTTGTCGATATACGAGAAACTACCTTTAACTTACACATAGCCATTTCATCCAGTGTTGATCTAAAAATATTGATGAGAGTGGCTTAAGTTATAAAAGTCATAAATAATCCAAACTGTCAATATAAAGACTGACAGCCTCTTCACTTCATTTTAGCCCATGTGACACTGAAATCTCCTGGTTTGATTTATGGTCCACAACAGGAGCAAAGTAATGCATTGCTCTATTCCACTTACCCCACAGGAAACATTAGCTCAAATGGTCTGAAGACTTATTGCCTATTATCACCTCATATCCTGTTTCTAACTCTCCAAAACAAACAGAGCCATGCCAAGGAGTAGAAGGAGGAGGGGGGGAGAGAGATTGAAAAATCCTTGACAGGAAGCATCACCGTTCATGAAAAAGACACAGCCTTAATGTTTCGATAAAGCTGCGCACTGTTTGTTTTTCTGTCAGCCTTCAACAACATATGTGATCTACCACTAAGACACCTGTATATTTCTCTGGTTGACAAAGGCACCAGAGGACAAATGACATGTCAGGTATTTCAGTAAGATTTAAAATGTACTGTCAAAAATATCAGCATGACGAGTTTCTCTGCTGCTGTAATTTCAACACATCGTATTTCCACAGCTAAACACCTCCTGGGCTGCCTACTCTGTACTTGGCTCCAGCTCAGGACTCAACGAGGCTTCATGCACACCACACACACTGAGAATACCAAGCGAAGTGTGTTGGGCTGCTTTTCAATCTTCCGGCCATAAAACTGGGCTTAACCAGGATATGTCAAATCCATTTGGGCCTGCAGTCGATCTGTCTACAGCTTGTCACAGGAGCTGATGCGTGGAGCGCAGTCCCAGGGCTGAGCACTTGAACCACACACAACACAGTTCTGTCGAGATAACACGTGTAACAAGAAAATCTTGCTTTTAAGCAAATCAGGATGTTTTTATAAACTTTCAGGTGCACACACTTATATAAAGTCACTGAGTTATCTTTTCAGAAAGAACCTGTGTATGTCTAATTAAGACGCTTAGGGTGCTTTGATATATTTGGTATTTAAAGCAGCACGCTTTGATCATGGTAGTTTTCAGATGATGATTCATCGACGAAGCACAATCTGTATTAGCAAGATAAACAGAGCCGGTAACACAACTGAATGTCACATCAAAATAGTCTCCAAATAGCTGCTAAAATATGAGCTTTGAGACATCGAGAAAGTCACAATGTGTGGGTAGCACTTGAGGCTTTTGCCTCACACTTAGATGCTTCCGTCTTTTATCTCACAATTATGTATGTAAAACACTTTGCCGACTCTGTTTTAGAGCTAAAATAAGTTGACAAATCTATTCAATAATTGACAGAAAATAAATGACGTGTTTGGAGATGTCAATCTTGGCCTCTGAGAATGTGATGGCTATTTTTTCATTTATCTAGGCTGTGTCTGCACCACTGACAGTATAAACAATGGACGGTGTATACGTGACGTCACCCAAAGGTTTCTGAAGAGCTGTTTTGAAGCTCAAAATCTGAGGCTCTGACCACTTTTATGTGAGCTGTTTTGAAGCTCAAAATCTGAGGCTCTGACCACTTTTATGTTAGTAGCCCTGTGTCCCGGCTAATCTAAAAAATCAGTAGGCCTGAGGGCCGAATGACGCCCGGGTGTTCAAACAAGCCACCTGTAACCTGTCAATCAAAGCGGCCACGCTGTTAATATAATTTGAAAGAGTGGGTGTATGTGGAAAATAGATTTTTTCTTTTTGTACCAGGCTGTAAACATGTTTATTTCTGCTGTGAAGTTAACAGTACCAGGCTGTAAACATGTTTATTTCTGCTGTGAAGTTAACATGGGAGCTTATGGAAATTGACTCCTTCTGCAGCCAGCCACAAGTGGCTGTTTGAGGTACTGTACTTATTGGCTTCACTTCACAGCCACATAGTTTGCCGCTTCGTCTGCACAGAAAACTTCTGCAGTTGTACTCACATGCATGTGAACTTTAGATGAGCACAGTCACGCTTTAAATAAATAACAGCGCTTTTCAAACGACACAATTGCGTGCAAACACTGATTCATGCAGCCACAATAAGACACCGTAACATCCCTATTAAAGTGTCAGGCAGAAACAAATTGTTCCTGTTTTTTCCTTTTGTTTAGTTTTTTTGTGATGCCTCGTGATGTTCATCCAATAACATCACGAGCACAGGCAGAACCACAGACTCCCACCGGTGTTGAATAAATCTCAGAGAAGCCAAGTAGCACCGCTGAAATATCACTGACAGGGGCTGCTATAATCATGGCCCTTTCGGGGAATGGCACTTTGCTTACTAATGTGGCAGGAAGTGGAGGTCAGTGGGTGGGGTAGAATGAGCATCCGACTGAGGCGAGGTGTGTGTGATAAACTAGAGGAGGTATGATGGTTAGATTAGGTAACGCAGAGGTAAAGAGGTGCCTCTTGTGGTGTTTGTAGACTTCAAATCTGTTTCTGCCTTTGGTTGTGGTTTATTATAAATCTTGGAGCTGGGAATATAAAAAAAACATGAATTTGTGGTTCAGCTATTCTTCCTGTGCTCTTGCCTAACAGACAAAAAAAAGAAAGATAAAGTTGAAAAGACTGGGGTCAGATTTATTTTCAACAACTCCCTCCAACGGTAAAATATCAAATATAAGCAAAATAGTTCAAAATAAGTCCATGTAACAAGCTAAATTACTCTCAAACATTTTTTCACGCTGAACAATGTGTTTCCGAATTACACAGTCTTACCAGCAAAGCTCCGAGGCCCCCGTCGCTTGAGGCTGATCTATTTGCCTAGTTTGCTGTATAGTTTCACACCACTGTGCTGGTTTCTAAAGGTGAACCCTGCTGTCCTGTATTCCTCGTGTCCTATTATTTTATCCTCTCCAAAATTCATGAGGCTCCAAAGACTGGTGACGACCTTAAACTTTTATAGGTTTGGGGGCATTCTGACTGGCCTAGTGCTTAAAAAATGCCTACCTATGTACTGGGATTGCAATGTTCCTGTCGTTTTATGTCGTTTTTCAAATCTCTCCCCTTTTCTCTCGTCATCTCTCGACTAATAAAAAATAAAGTCATAAAACATGCTTGCACATAACGTAGAATAGTCCAATTAAAACATGCACACTGATTCATTTTTGGGGGAAAAGACTTATATTGTAAATACTTTTTAGTCATAGATCAAATTATTATCATTAGTGTGTGTGTTTATATCTCCCATACTTGGATGATGGTTTTCCTTCTGATTGAGAAGTTAAAAAAAGGCTACCACTCTCTATTATTAAAATAAAGCAGGTCATCTGTCATTGAGTTTAGTGATGGCCTATTTCCAGTTACATTTAAAGTACAGTATCTATTTCAACAGCTGCACACATTGTGATTATTCAGACAGATAAAATAAGAACCAAAAGCTGCTTACAAGCTGCAAAGTTACATAAGCAGAAAAAAGGTGAGCTCACTGAGCAGCCTAGAAACACACATAAGGTGATATACACAGGGATATTATATTATAATATTCTTAAGGTAAACTTTTGGATATTAAAAAGCTGTCCTGGTTTAAAACTTGGCACGATTTCACTCTCAGTTGCACCCAGTGAATGAAACCTTAAATCCCAATCTGAGTGAAGGTTTATTCCCTTTTAACCCAAGTTGTAAAGTACCGACATGCAGCCAGGCTTTAACACACAGCCAGAGTTGCATTAAATCAGCAGCACAGACACATGACAGCATGTCGGTCACTCTCCGTTTGTAAAAAATAAATACTCCGTGCGGAGAGCGGAGCTGTCCTTTCAGCACCGCCGCTAGAAACGCACCGAGCAGCCGCCGCTTCAAGATCCATCTCTGCCTCTACTCTCACACAGCGGAAGGAAAATCACCGGTTCGTGCAAACAACAAACTTTATCTCATTCTCAGTCAAAGCAAGCGCCATCCTCCTGAAATCATACGCACTTTTTAGTTCATATAATTCAGCTGTGACTCGTATCATTTCCAGTGGAAGTTAATTACGAGGAGCGGAGAGACGTTATTGGCCTACTTACCATCAATCGCCATGATGTTCTGTTTTGGCTTGCACTAAAGCAGGCGGTGAAGAAAGGGGAGCGGCCCACTGCAAGTGTGAGGGAGCCGGGGGGAGATGCGCGCTGTGGTACAGTCCACAAAGCACCAGCTGGCTGACTGTAGAAATGTCTAATCCATAATTTACACATAAAAAAAATGAACAAATGTTTTATTTTATGTGAAACTAATTATTAACATCAAATACAGCTTCATAATACAGTTAAGCCAATGTAACTGTTAATTTAGTTCAGATGAAATAAACTAAATCTGTATTAGGAGCTAATATAGCTACTTAATTATATTATATAGCTACTTATCTTAGTCAAGCTTAATTTAAGTTGGCTGTTTAAGCTGTTTAAGATGCTAATAGCCAGAGCCATAGCTCAGATAAACTACATATTTAACATGAATTAGCATTAAATGCTAATAAAGCTCAATAATGATGGATTTTTGTAGGCTAAGCTACATCTTTGAAGATGCTACCATAGCATAATAATGTAGTTTACTCTAACTACATCAACTGTTGTGATATCTCCTAAGTGGACTTGAGCCATATTAATATAATTTAATATAATAATGTCTTGGTTTAGCTATCCCTCGGGTTAATTTAGCTCAGTTAAGCTACATATTTAAGATGAGTTAGCAGTGAACGCTGCATTAAATGCTATTACAGCTTAATAATGATGCCTAAGTAGGCAAAGATACATCATTAAGCCATAATAGATGGTAATATAGCATAATCTAATGATATCAAGACATCTTCCTTTAATGTCCTCTTTGAGTTGGAAGCTTAAAAAACAATACCTGAAGCCCTTTTTCTATTTTTTCATATCTACTTGAGGGAAATTATTTCAGCCATGGTTCTTAATCCTACTTTATGTGACTCAGTGATCATGGTTCACCCACTACCTCGGTTCTTAATCATCCCCTGATTGCTGACGGCTGAAAAAGAAACCAGCAGTCGCTCTGAAAATTAACAGTAAGTGTTTGTGTCAGCCACTCAGAACCAAAGAACACGAGCCTCTTCCTACATTCGCCTTGCTGACAGCCATCAGCCATACAGGAAGAAACCCATATTCATAAACCCCTTTTTGGGAGTCGGAGGAAGTCACTGAGAGCTGTGCAACAAAAAGATTCATTGCAACACGTCATCACAGTGATTTCTAACGCCTGAAATGTTCTGATTAATATGAGAGGACGGAGGAATATAAAAGCATGAGCTGGTGATTTGTTTCCCTGCAGCACAACTCTTAAAGGTCAGGTATTAAATACAGCACTGGAATTAAATATTCATAGGCATCATTGCTAATTCGAATATCTGTTCAATCCTCATTGTGTTGTTTTCCATAGCTGCTGGGAAGTGTAGCTATAATTAACCAAGGAAGAAGTTAGGACAATATAGTCAAACAGTACTAGTTGCAATAGTACAAGCTGTAATATGTTACTCCAGATTGGAAGTATAGTGCTACCTGTGTGAAATGGTCTCTATCTTTGCCTTGCTTATACCTGACTCTTGCATTAAATATACAAAACAAACACAATTTATAACCTGCGATGTGTTATCTTGTAATCCTACTGCCTTCAGTGCCCTGTATTTACTCCTGTTGGATGTAAGTTGCTCTCTGTGCTGCTGCACTCCATTTCCAGGTCGAGGTTCATTAAACCGCCATTCATCTTTATCTAATCAAATTGTAATTATGCTGCGATTGCTATCTAAGTCAGTAAAAGTACTGCGTAAATCTTTCGAATGAATGCCTAAAATGTAAATATACAATGTATTGCACAGAGTATTTCAGTGCTTTCTTTCAGCCCTCTGAAAACATGCAGCTGTTGTATTGTACTAATGTTTACAAGAACCCGATATTATATCATTTTGAGACTCAATTTACACCCCCATGCCGTCATCAGGTTGCCATGGATACATACAGCAGCCGCTGAGCTCTACCTTGTGATTGCCTGTCAGAAACATGGGCAAATGTTACCCAGTCGAGGCGTTTGTAACACACTGTCTCCATATCCTCGCTCTGTTGTGCCTCTAATTTTGGAAACCTCACGTTGAGTCAAACAGAGCTGTGTACTACAGTATGTGGCTTACTTTTAAACTGGGATATATAAAGATTGAGATTGCATAGTTTGAGATATACTGACACACGTCACACAGAGATGTCTGATAAAAGCCTCATAGGAAGGACAGGGGAAATCATTATGCTATGGCACCATCCACAGTTTCCTCATCTTATGAGTGCAGCAGAATGATGTCAGATATCTGTGCGCTCACTGAGATGCTGCAAACTGTGAGACCAATCAGCTTCATGAAGTTTAGATTTCAAAAACCTGTCCTTGTTGACATCTCATCTTTCATGTCAACACTCTGAGGTGTCTTTTCCTTCTCTTTTGCTCAACTAAGCATCATTCAGCACAAAGAATGGCAATTTATTAACAATGGATAATTCTCAATTGATCATTCTCAATATTTGTGCTTGTGACTCCTTAACATGAAGCAGAATCTCCTTGTGACTTCTTGTCGTAGGTTGTATGTTTATAACATGTGATCTTCCCCTCTCAGATTCTTTCATATAAATTATTTTAGCCCCCTTAAAAGGCAGTTTGCAGCATGCAAAACGACAAAACACAAGCAAATTAACACACAGTCAGAAATCATGACCAACAAATACCAACATAACAACAAGTATGACCCAGCCACGTGCATCACTTTTACTGTCATGGAAACGGTTTGTTATTCTGTATTTGGTTGTGTTTTCTCTATTTGTTGCCCTGCACAACAGCACATGTGAGCTCACAAGTGAGCAGCTGTTGGATAATGTTGGACTGGCCACTGCTTTTAATCCTTGTGTATTTCAACTCTTCCTAACACCGTCATATCTGTATTTTTACATACAAATATGATATTACTGTTTGTATTTTCTTAAGTATGTCAAAGAATTATCTGTATGTACTCTTTTACTCGTTTATAATTTGCTTCCCGGGGGGCAAAAAGTATTTTAATTGAATTGAGTTAAAGTCAATTCATAAATTAAAAATAACAGATTACACAACAAAACATTATTACTATTAGCTTTAAATGCAAGCTTAGCTGGCCGGACACTTTTTTTTAAATCCGTACATAAACTATCAGTTGGAAACAAATAAAATGTCAGAATAATCAATTAAATAAATTTATATTTTGTTGTAGATTTGCGAGCGCATACAGGGTTTTAGTGCTTTTGTCAAAATGTACCTGTTTTTTAAAGTAATAATAATAATAGTTATGGATGGAATAGGTTATCTGTCTAAAGAAGTTTCATAAAACCTCACTGGGTAAACATCAAACTAGTGTTTTAAAGGTGGGTACTGATCCTTACACTTTTAACCAAAACAGACAGCACAGGTTTAAATGTCAGTCTGTCTGGATAAGTGTTAACAATAATAGTAATAATAATAATAATAATAATACCTTTATTTATATAGGACCTTAAAAAACAGTTTACAAAGTGCTTTGACAGACAAGTATGAACAAAATACTCCAAGAACCAACAACATGTAGAAGACAATAAAAAGCAAAAAAATAATTAAAGTTAAGAAATGCATAAATTACATAAACAGCCCCATAACAAAAATAAAATAAAATAAAACACAGTGAAATAGAATGATTTAATTCAAGTTAAAAGATTAAAAAAAGAAAGTTTAAAAAAAACAAACATCACATAAAAGCAAGTCTATAAAAATGTGTTTTAAGAAAAAATAATTCACTGCTTCTGCAAACCTTATGTCCTCAGGCAGGGCGTTTCAAAGTCGAGGGGCCCTGATGGCAAATGCCCGGTCACCTTTAGTTTTGAGCCTCGACTTTGGAACAGCTAAAATTGGCGTGTTGTGCTGTCGTCTGTTAAATCCAGTAAGAAGCCTCGCTGCTGCATTTTGCACAAGTTGGAGGCGAGAGAGTGATTTCTGATTTATGCCAGGGAGAAGTGAGTTACAATAGTCTAGTCTGGAGAATATTAGTGCATGTATTACTTTTTCTAAATCGAAGCGGGAAATTATTATTTTTTTATTCTGGAGATGGTTTTGAATTGAAGGAAACAAGACTGAACTACTTTATTAATATGTTTTTCAAAGTTGGGGTTTGAATAAAAAATGACTCCTAAATTACGGACAGTGGGCGTTATGCAGTTGGCATAGGGACCAAGAGAGGTTAGAATAGAGCTGGTGTAGATAGGGGGATTAAGCAAAATTATTTCAGATTTGTTGTTTCTGGAGATTTTGTGTCATCCAGTAGTTCACATCAATAAGACAGTCTAAAACAGCAGCTAGGCTTCTAGAGCCAGCAGGTCTCAGGGGGAGGTATATCTGTTTGTCATCTGCATAACAATGAAAAGAAACA
Source organism: Larimichthys crocea (assembly GCF_000972845.2). Classification (NCBI taxonomy): domain Eukaryota; kingdom Metazoa; phylum Chordata; class Actinopteri; family Sciaenidae; genus Larimichthys; species Larimichthys crocea. The sequence goes on along the minus strand of NC_040034.1, from coordinate 15,977,943 downwards.
TTGTGGCGTTCAATGATATGGCCAAGAGGGAGCATATAAATAGAAAATAAAATTGGACCTAAAATTGAACCTTGTGGTACACCACGGGTAATGTGAGCTGACGATGGTTGACGAGGTTCTTTCTAAAAGAGTAAAACCAACCAAGTACGGAGCGCCCACCCAGGTTTTAAGACGGTTAATTAAAATGGAGTGATCTATAGTGTCAAAAGCTGCACTGAGGTCTAAAAGAATTAAAATTGCACTCTCACCCCTGTCAGCTGCTAAAAGGAGATAATTTGTGACTTTGAGGAGGGCAGTTTCTGTGCTATGAGGAGCTTAAAAACCTGATTGAATTGAATTTCTCAAAGATGTTATTATGACTCATAAAAGTTAAAAGTTGTGAGGAAACCACTTTCTCTAAAATCTTCATAAAAATGGAAGTTTAGAAATTGGCCTAAAATTGCTAAGAACAGAAGGATCAAGGTTGGGTTTCCTAAAAAGGGGCTGGATCACAGCATGTTTAAAAGCAGAAGGATAAATACCGTCTTCTGAAGATCTGTTAATAATCGATAAAATACTGGGTCCAACTGTGATAAAAAATGATGATGATAGAAATTTTGTGGAAATAAAATCAAGACTGTGTGTGGTTGATTTCATATGGGCTATGGTTTCTGCTAAAAAAGACAATACTGGTTGAAAAGTGGTAAAATAATTATTAATATATCTTGTGGCTGTAAAAGTTCTGGGTTTTGAGTGATTTGCTAAAATGATGTTAGAAAAGAAGGATGCTGTTGCTTCTTTAACTGCAGTTTAGTAGTTCATGATGGCAACTTTATAAATGTCGTAGTACACAGTCAGACCCGTTTTTTCCCATTTTCTTTCCTTTCTCCTATAGTCTCTTTTTAAATCTTGGATGGATTCGTTGAGCCAAGGTTGTGGTGTTTTATTTGACTTTTTGTCTTTAAAAGGGGCAGCAGAGTCCAGGGTGTTTTGACAGGTGAGATTAAAAAGAGAGACAAGCTCTTCTAAATTAGAATGGGGATTAAAAGCAGTTAAAGAAGCAGCACTAAAAAGCTCAGAAAATTTACTGGCAGAACTAGAATTAAAATTAAATAATAATATAAAAACCCTGTGACGAACCGGGGTACTGAGTTGGCTCTTGTATTGCCTGAGTAAGATTAAAAGACCATAAAATCCTGAACGAATGGCTGAGACGGACAACAAACATGAATGTTAAAATCGCCTAAAATGAGAATTTTGTTATAAACAGATAGAAAGTGGAGTAAAAGCTCCGCAAACTCTTCTATAAAAACACTGTTGGGTTTGGGAGGTCTGTATATCATTAAAATAAAAACAGTATCTTTAGAGTTAAGTCTAAAACCAAGGTGCTCAAAGGATGTGAAATTATTACATTATAGCATATAATAACGTATATATAACGTGCACAAACATGTTCATAGACATGCATGCACAGACACACGGCTGATGTGCACTGTTTCACTCTCTGTCGCTTCTCAATTCACTCTTGTTTACTTTGTCCTATTTTTAGCTGCAGCTCTGCTCAAATGCCCTCTGCTGAGCTCATCAAAGCAGTCCCTTCCTGTTGTCATAGAAATCGTCTGGCACGTCCATTAACTTCTCCATCCACAGGCTGCCCAAATCACCGTAACAACAGGAGGGAGAACATCTGTAAGTCAGGTAGTTTCATCTGAACAGGCAGATTATTGACATCAGGAGAGGATGTAAATAATCCAACTAATACCTAATCATGCACGGGCAGAAAATATAATTTATTATCATGTAAATATCCCCAGGTAATACAGTTAATCAGATGACTGTACAACACCTGTTATCCTCCTTCAGGCTTTGTCTCGCAGCCTGAGAGAGGAGAGTAGCAGCTATGATGCAGTCATGTTCACTCCATGTATGACCTTGTGCTGTGAACACCAGCGGTGCTCCAGGGAATCACTCAGTTCAATCAGTCTACAGAGTGCTGCTGGGAAAATGTGTTATATAGAGGAGTAGTTCTGGCTATTTGTCTGTTTTCAGCCATATGTTGTGAATTTAGAAGTGTTTCATCATGTTGCAATATACTGACTTATCTCACCTTGTTCACGTTAAATGTATTCACTCCAAACAAGCAAGGGTGTTTATTGCCTAGCAACAAGCATCCTAAAATATGCCCAATGCTTATTTTGTAAATATCAAATGAAGGCCATGATGTACTTGTTATAAATATATAGTATCTGAGAAATACTACCTACTCCTCAAGGCAAACACCTCAGTACAGAACTGACTGATCCAACAGAGACACTGAAAGTTGTGTGTCTGACTCAGTGCTGGTTTTTAAGAGATAATGTCCATCTTGTAAAAATCTCATAAAAAAAGACTCACGACTGTTATCCCTGAGCATCATAACTGCAATATTAAGTAGAAGTGATGAAGTAGAAATGGGAACATTAGTTTGAAATTATGAGCAGGAGGAAATTAAAGGTGCCATATTTGACACTTTTCCTGAGTTTTATTTGACTTTTGATATCAATAAAAAGATATATTTGTGGTTTTACATGTGTTTTACTGGCACAACACTGGCTCCAGTCCCCGTCACAACACAGGGTGTTTTGAACTCAGAGGCTGACAAACTGAGCTAACATTAACTAACAGCAGCTATAGTTCGTAGCAGTTTATTGTCCATCAGACGACTGTAAATCACAGAGCAGCTGGAGGACATCAGAGGGACAAAAAGACATTTTCTCCATAAAATCTGATTCAGATTAAATTAAAATCAGTGAAACAGTTGGTGGCATGTAACTTAGTGCCGTAAAACATTATGTACTTCTATGGGTAATCGTACCCGGAGCACAAAGAGTAGTAGAAAGTAGAGAGCGCAGTTTCTTCCTTTCTTTGTGGATCGAGCATTTTACTTTTCACAGAATTTATAGACCTCTTTATAATTAAAAAAGGAAATATCACTTTCTATAATATAGGACCATTAAATCATTGAAGTCCTTGATGTAAAGATAGCAAACAGGAGTAGAATGATGTCGTCAAAGCAACTCAAAACCCACTGTCTGTCCCCTGTAGATCAAGTTTGTTTGTTATTTTCAGGCTTTATGCTAAATGTTTTTTTTCAAATGAAGTCAAACTGCAGAGTGAAGATGTACCGTTCATCTGTTTGCTTTCTTATTTCCTAAATTTTAAAGATGAATCTCTCTTTTATTGTCAATAAATCATTTTATGCTGCTTTATAATGTTACAAGCAAATACAAATAATTACAATGTCCATTTTCTGCTTCCACCCTTTGTGAACTTAATATCTTATGTAACCATCCAACAGTTAAGAGGCAGGCAAAGACTATCAACAGGTTATTAAATGCAACACTTTCCACTGACTTCTCTGACGCAGGCAGGACAGTGAGGCGCCGTTTCCATAGCAATAACTTCCTACATGTAACACAAATTGACTGAACTAAATCTGAAATGACATGGAACAATCGAGCATTAAAGTCTGAAGACTTGCTGCACTGCAAAAACAACCAAAAGCTGCAAGCGTATTCACAAAAAGACGAAATGATGACTCAAAAGCACAAATGTTTGGCTGTAGTGTTGTCAGATGAATTAAGATTAAAAATATTTTTTATGCTTTAGACTGTCAGTACTTGAATACAATTTATTTATGATGAAATCACATCCACAAATATCTGTTTGAAAATCGTTTTTTATTAACATTACTTTTATGTGCCTCCGTCTCTGGACGGCTGGTTTATTTCTGAAATCTGAACTGTGACACCACCATGTGGGGAAAACTGGTCATTGGAAGGATTGGTTGAAAGATATTCTCATGTAATGGCTCACTCAATTATTCATAAAACTTCATTGCAGTTTTATATCTTATGATTAAAAGATTAAACTGCAATAATAAAAGCATGAATTCTTAAATTACCAGCACTTCAACCACATTTGGTTCTAAATGAGATGATACGTGTCTGTAGTTCTAGTATTGTATTGCAGTAATCCTCAACACATCATTCACTGAGTAGGTGCACTTTTTTAGCCCAGTATTGGCCACATCACATATTGCTATGCATCCACACACACACAGTAGTTTATGTCTGAAGTTTGTGTTTGAGGGTGGCGAGCTGCTTCATGTCGACACTGCTGCCACCGCACACAATCACCAGTAGGGGGCCCAGGAGAGACGGCAGTCGACCTAAGAAGAAGTGTTGCGACAAAGTTCATCATCTTCTGTCATCTCCACAAGTTTCCCCTCATGGCAGGAGAGTTACCATATACAGGAGGTTTAGTCATTTTAAAACTGTTTTAAAGTTGGACCTTCCATGGGAATTAACAGGAATTTATGGGAATAAACCAGGAATTTACAAATGGGAATTAACAGGAATTTATGGGAATAAACCAGGAATTTACAAAAATGAAGGTCGGCCATGATCAGGGATGTTGGGGAAAATATATTTTAGCATAATCTTGACTAAAACAAGCAGATTTCATGCAAGTACACTTGAACTGTAAGATGACGAGATGGCGCTCCTTCAGTTTGTGTAGTGCTTTGTTCGTAATGGGGTGGGGTGAATGGGTGGGGTTGACTGTGAGTGTTGGGGGTTTATTGTGTGTAGCACTTTTTAATAATTTCCCCCTAGGGTTATTAAAGTATTTCTGATTCTGATTGTGTTACATGTTTTGTATGAAAAGTGCTATACAAATGAAGTTTGATTGATTGATTGATTGATTGACTGATTGATATTCCTCCATCACATGCACAGATGATTTCTACACCCTGGATCACACTTCAGAGCCCAGAGCACAAGACTACTGGCACATTTGAGAACTATAACATGAAATAAGTGATATATTATTATGGGGTAAATATATTTGATGTATGGGATTAATGTTTAATTTACAAATAGCACATGAAAATGTATTCATACAGTAGATAGCTAGCTGATAAGTTAGATGCTGAATAAGCTATTCAAATAGGATTTTCCTATATTTTCCTACAGGAACTTTCCTACATGTGATGTGTTATGCTGTATTACAAGCAGGGCGTAAAGATCTTTTAATGTGACAGAGCAGTTACCTTCTTCCTGTAGTCTGCGTATAAGTCCAGTGTAGACAGCTGCTAGTGCTGCTCCACACGCCATCTCCACCAACACACGCTCCTCATCTAAAAGACGGCACACACACTGAGTTTACCAACATGAAGTTCATACAGGCTTACGTTACCAATTCCATTCAAAAGTTAGGGGTGATTATTCATTCAGTTTTTCATTAAAATGGACGTTCAGAGAACAAACACACTAACCGAGGAATGTTTCGACAGCCTGCAGAGCCTCCTGGTCAGTCACAATCTCAGAAATGATTGTAAACTCGCTGCGTTGGCTGTATTCAAAAGCTTTTGTGCAAACTGTCTTTGCTCCGAGACATTTGGCCTCACTGTGGAAAGACGGACGAGGATGAAGTCAGTGCGGTTGCATTTATAACTCCTGAAAAAAAACAACCGAGCCCTTTTTAAACCTCCAACCTGGTGATGTCATCCAAAGTGACCACCTTCCCCGCTTTAACCGCAGCGTTGAAACAGTCGGCCCCCACCGTCTCCATGGCGATGATGGGTACGTCTGACCAGCCTGTGTCCTTCAGGCCCTGGATGACCCCACAGAGGAGCCCTCCTCCACCCACAGACACCAGAACAGCTCCAGGCTTCACACCGGGACCCAGTGAGGCTGCGACCTCTGTGATCATAGTTGCGTGGCCCTGCCTGGGTGAGAGTTGTGAGTAGGGAGACACAGGAAGCATGTGAGGATCTGTTCATCTGAACATGCAGAAACTTTAACCGTGACGAATGTTTCTACCAGAGCAGGGGGTGATCGAATGGAGGGACATAGGTGAGTCCTTCAGTCTCTGCCAGTCTGAGAGCCTCTGCATTGGCATCATCCCAAACCTGAGATAAGGAAGAGTTTACTGACTTAACTGACCATGATTAGATCAGAAGACTTTCATACATTTGATATACTTCACCTTGCCTACAATCCTGACAGTAGCACCCTCATCCTGGAGTCTCTGAACCACCAGCTGAGGAGAGGAGGAGGGAACTATAATGGTGGCTGGAACACTCATTTTCCTGGCTACGTAGGCTGCAGCCATACCTGCATTACCACCTGGAAAAATGAGCATATTGTGTTATATTACCGCCCCAAGCTGATACAGAATTGTGCATATTAACATGCAGACGCAGTGGAAATGCCACCTGAAGAGCAGACAACTCCTTTGGACTGTGTGGCGAGCTGCAGAAGAGAGAAATGAGATTAAAAAAGGGCAAGTATGTGTCTTTTTTTTAAGGGATCTACACCACAGTCAGTCAGCACTGACCTTTAATTTAAAATGGCACATCAGATAGTGACAAATGTGAAGAAAAAGCTTCTTCAAGCACCAGCTGAAAGAAAGGTCTGTTTTTTTTTTGTTTTTTTTACCTGCTGGCAGAGGTGTCCAATGCCACGGATCTTGAAGGAGCCCGACGGCTGAGAATTCTCCATCTTCAGGTACACAGTGGCCCCCACGCGTTTGGACATGCTGACGCTCTCTAGCAGTGGCGTGTTCAGGTGGAAATGCTCCGCCATGGTGCAGCTGATTTTACTAAAGTGGTAAAAAAAAACAACACACATAGTGTTATAAAAATTAGGATTATACTGGGGTGCAGATGTTTAAACTCTTATAGAGTGTGTATGTTCTGTTTTCTGCATGTCTCGTCTCATGTGTTTACTGAGGCTGGCAGAGAGAGATGATTAAAAAACAGTTCAAGGACAAGAGAGACAGGTTAAGGGAGGTGTCATTTTGGACAAGAAACATAATGTTCATTACTAAGGGGAAAACCAAAAAAGGAAATTGTCAGTGAGGTGTTCGAGACAGTCCATTTTAAGAAAACTGTATAAAAACCAACAGTTAGAGCTCCTCGAGGAGCCTTTTCTCTGTAACCACTCATGTGTTGCACTGTTAAACTTGTACGAGAATAATAAATTCAACTTAAACTTTGATACTTTGAATCCAGTCCTCCTTATTCAAGGGTTTTCTTAGGTGTCATTTCCTTTATTTAAAGCATTTATTGTGATTTACTTCAAAGTGTATACTTCATACTTCGCGTGTATATTTCCCTGGCTGGCTGAACGTTGGCCGTTGACGCAAAACGTAACGTGACGTACGGCAAATCACAACGTGAACCAAAGTAATGACGTACGTAGCTAGCGTGTACTCTACGTCATTAGGTAAATTCGTGTTTTTTAAGTCATTAAATGTTCACTTACGTTTGTGTAAAATGCCTTGTTGAACGAGCCCCTGGCTGTTAAATGATAACGGCGGTTTAATTTACGCGACGTGCGTCATGTTTTTAATGTACGCTACGTGATGCTACGTGATGTAGCATGTAGCAGGAGAGCCTCATGACGTACACTTCCGGTTGCTGTTTCAAAATAAACGTCACGTTCTCTGTAATGTTTATGATAACAACAACAACAATTTCTTTCCTTGTCATATTTAGTACGTATGCATTATAAAAAATATTGACTTAAAATACAAATAAATACATAGACAAAATAATCAGAAACTATTAAAGATTTTTTTGTTTTTGCTATTGAAAAATAGGCAACTTTGCATAACAAACAGTGATTGCACAGAATTTAAATAAAGGTAAACTCACATGTGAAGAGCCTTCTGTTGGAGCAGATTTGAATGACCTGTGAGCCTGAAAGCGCACACTATATGTTGTTCACCGCGCTTATTCTTCTTCAACTTATTATTTTTACTCCGTTTTTTCGGCTCGCATCTCCTCCCAGAGTTTTTGTCGCACACACACAAAAAAACGCCAATAAACAAATAAATAAACAAAATGACTATTTGAGGTGTGCTTTTTGAATACAGACCCCCGGCAACAGCCCACTCGCCAGTCTCAAAACTTCTGCAGGAATTTTCTAGTTACAGTCTCAAGTCCACAGTTTATTACCAAGGCTTGAACATGTGTGTGTGTGTGTGTGTGTGTTAAAAAGAGAAAAAAAGAAGAGCAGCTGCCAGAGAAACAGACTATGTTGTTATTTTATATGTTTTATTATGTGTCTGTTATACCACAATGTGTGTTTTCTGTTCAGTTTAATTTATTGGGCTGATCTCAGTGCAAGCTGTTCTTACTACTTCTATGTGTTACACTTTCATCTTCATTCTTTGTGCATTTCACACGTTATTCACAAACTTGAGTGACTCACTCACAGCATGGATTATAACTTCTTTATTATTATTGTACATTAGCTGTCTAGTTACAGGTTGCATATACACAAAGAAATGGTTCGCACTCCTCAGACCAATGTGCCATTCTCACATCAAACATAACTCAACTTATTGCTTCATATTTTACACAGCATGTTCAAGAACATGACGCTGTTCTTGTGCCAAACCCTTCCTGTACACTGGGTGGCAGCAGTGAGTAGAACCTGCACTGACAGATTAAGAAACAAGAGCAATGTGTCTAACAATAATAACAATAATGATAATAATAAAAAAAACAATGTTCAAAGCTTTGTTTTAAATAAAACAACAAACCAGGATAACAATATATGTCGTACAACTACTGAAATATGTAAATATGAAGAAAAAAACTGACACTTAAAGAAAGTTGTTCTCACACTTAAAAGTCTTGAGTCACTGAGGCCCCATTTTAACACTAAAGCAACTTTAGCCCAGGGTTTGTGTACACTGATATATTCAAGTGAGGCTGGGTTTGCTATAACAATTTCTGTCTTGACTTTAAAGACAACAAAGAGTAGTCATGGGAGCTTTGACGTGATATATTCAGGACTGATGAATATTAAATCCTAAAACACTGAGTTTGGGAAATACTGCTTTATCGTATTGTTAGTTTTTGAGTCTGGGAACCAGCATCGCCCCAGTATGAGGACCAACATGTGCCAGGCCTTAATCTGGACTAGGCATTAAGTTTTAACGGTTAGAGATTGGCTGACGTTTGACGTTTTATTTCAAATGAAGACAATATTGTCACTCTAATTCCTCCTTCTCCTTCTTCACCTCTAACCTAACTTTTAGGTGCTCTGGTTTCACAAGTTCACTTCTCACATTCTTGTTCTCCTTTTCTTTCCGTCTCACCGGGCAGCAACCATTTTGCAGTTGAACAGAGGCTAATATGACAGCATGCACCAGTGCTGAGTCAACATAAACAGAATATTAAAAGGTTGAGACATCCGTAACGATTCACAGATGTTTCTTATATCATTTTGTGAGTTAAAAAACAAAAAACATTCTTCTGATATCAGTTCAAACTCGTCCTGATATCTTTTTTTTTTTCCCCCACCATGCCATAAAATTATATTGTTAACATCTGTTTCTCATGTGAGTTGACGTGGATCTCAGCCATCATGCATCAAAAGCTCGCTGGATTCTGCTTCTGAGTCTTGTGATTGCACTTATTCCTGACTAACACTGCTAATAGCTGCTCCGTCCCAGTCCCGACAAAATCTTGACTTCCTTTAACAGACATTCAGAGTTACACTATCTGTTCTCTCTTCTCACTTTCCTCTCTCCAGCTTCACGTCTCACACGTACTTTCACCCGATCCAGCCTGTAAATTTACCGTATTAAAATCCTCACGCCACACACTGTGAAGGTGTGATCAGACAACATACTATGTTCATTGCCAGTGACTGTTGATAAGCTTGGATTTATGAAGTGTGGTGTTTGTTTTGTTTTGTTTTTTTATTAACACCATACAAAAATAAAGTGTCATTCAAAGTTTGAGGTTATTTGGGTAAATGTCAGATAGAGCTCTAAGCTCATGCTTTCATGTTGTGTTGTGAGTTTGAAGAACTCAAAGCTGCATCCAAATGATTTTTTTTTCCTTTTTCTGGTCAGCTTCTCTCATGCGGCTGAACTCGTGTGAAGTTGCCAAGCTACTGTTGCTCAAAATAAGATTCAGGCATTTTCTTTTAACTGCAGAAACTCAGTGAAAATATGTTATGATTCTGCCGTAAAGTTGCTCTGTGATTCCAGCATTACATCCAAACAAACGAGAAAAATAGGTTGCATCATCAGAGTTGTGTTCTTCATCTTTGTTTCGCTCTGTTCGTCCCTCAGTTAGCCTCCAGACTACCTCCATACTTTGTTTTTTTCTCGTGGCTAATGCTTCTGCCCACATGCTGCTGCTCCTCTTCTTCTTCTTCTTCTTCTGTGTGTGCATGCGCCCTCTGTGAGCGTGCACGTGGCTCCTGATCTGGGCTTCATGCCAGTGAGCGTTGTCTGGGTTTGATCCTCGGATACAGCTGGAGACAGAGAGAGAGAGGGAGGGAAAGAATAAGAGGGTGAGGGCAGGGTCACTACATCATGTTAACATTGTTCTAAAGGTGCCTGAACATCATGAAGGCAGATCATAAGATGCTGTGTGGGAATAAATCTGCCTCTTAAGAAGCCGTTTTCCTCTGGTGAGTTGTGATTAATCCACTGGACGAACAGAAATGAGTTGTACTGTAAAAGTACAGGTGCAACATTCAGTCCTTGTCTACAGTGAGGCAGCAGGGTATGCAGTACAGCTGCAGATGAGAGCTTAGTGCTGTGAAGGGACACTGTGATGGAGAGTTTTATTAAAGCTACTGTATATAGTTCAGCTTTACTACTACAATTACTGTGTTCTGAGCATTATGGAGTGTGCACATGCTGTACTCCCTGAGGCTTAAATGACACTGTGCACAGAATAATAATAATCCATGATTCTCTAACCCTCTGACAGAGCCAATATTATTATTCATGCTGCTTCAGCTTTACATCTATTCATCCATCCATCCATTAAGTATAACCACTTACCCTTAGAGGGTAGCAAGGGCTGAGACCTTTACAATTAAATAGATTTAATTACATGGTTAATATTCATTTAAAGAATTTGTGCTACATGGTGTTAGCACCTAGTTTCAGGCAGGCAAACAGTGTTAGGTTAAAAAGGAATAACTGATCTCAAATGTTTCCTTATTGAACTTATAATACTGGCACCTGCCCTAAACTACAACACAAGAACAAAACTTTCTTCATTTTCATATTTAGCTTCACGGGTCATCAACTGGTGTGGATGCTGGTGCTGTGTATTTATTAATCTTTTACAAGATTCTGGTTTTGAAACCAATCAGATGTAAATATTCTTGTGTTCTCTCACCCCCAGTAGATTTCTGGGTACGTATCCCTCACGGTCATTAAGCCGTGCCCACCACCACTCTGTCTCAGTGTCGTCACGCCGACGCAACACGGTGAGGCCGTCACCCTCGCTGAAGGACAGCTCATCGGACTGCTGGGCCGTGTAGTCCCAGAGAGCATAGACCAAGCCTTTGTTCATCACACCCAACTTTTCTTGTACACCTGGAAGAGACACAAAAAAAACTATTTGTAAACCAATGGAGAGTTTAATTGTTGCATGATGGTTTAAATGCTCCTCACCGTCTGTATCTACCTACCATAGAGGAACTGAGAACACTGTGTATAGCCCTCCTCCATTTCTTCACATTTGTCCGCCGCTGTTTCGACGTCACTAATAGTTGTGGCGAAAATGGCGGCCCCAGACTCCACCAGCATCTTACAGAGGTGGACACTGTTACATGATGCTGCGCAGTGCAGAGGAGTCCTGGGAGGGGAACAAACGTAAAATATGACTTTAAACAGACTTAAACAATCCTCTGCTGAACGAGGTTCATTCACCTCTAGAACAGAAAGGACAAAGGCTTTAAGTAATGCACCTGGGTTACCATTCTAATAGGTTAATCACAATGTCATCACGAAACAGGCCAATATTAACTTGACATGAATCCTTGTTAGACTTGGTAATCTCTTCCTTCAATACTGCTAAAGTATTGAGTCAAAACTGAATTTAGAAATGCGATTATCTCTGTCAATGTTGCCTCTGAGCTGAGCTGCAGTATCGCTGCTGCAGAGTGTGTTCATTTCCCAAACACAACACAACCTCAAGTCCTTCTGCAGCCACTGATCTGTTATTAATCTGGACTATATTGCATGACTGAATGACTGAATGAAGATACTGACCATCCGTCACTGTCAGCAGCGTTTACATTGACTCCAAAGTCCAGCAGGAACTTAACAATGTGGTGATGGCCAGCGCACACAGCATTATGGAGAGGAGTTATACCTTCATCATTAGGCATACTGGGATTTTCCACCTTAAAGACAGAGATAATTAGAAAATGTACATAGAGGTATTAGACTGATTAGAATGATCCACAAAATCCTCAAAATATCGACATTGGTAAGATCCTCGAGAAACCTTAAAGCTAAAAGAAGTGCCAAGTGCGTGAGTGAGTTTACTGCAAAACTGAGGATGGTGCAACATTTTTTTGAAGAGCTTAGAAGTTGCCTCGGGCTATGATAACATCAAACTGAGCTTATCCTGGATGTGAAGCATCTGAATGTATCCTTGAGAGTTTGGAGAGTCAGCAAGCACTTTTGTCCAGTCTCCAAGTGCAAGATGTCAAAAATAGATGGTGCGAGGGAGGGTGGGGGGGGGTTCGCCTTTAAAGATTTAAGCCTTTGTTCTCAGTAGCTTGGTGCTGCTGTAAAACACTGTTATACAGAGTGTGAGTGCTCAACAATAACTGCACCTGACAACTGAGACCACGTCTCTCCTGACAGAGCTGCTGAAGATCAAAGATATTATACAAAGTGTTGTTATGAAGGTGTTGAAATCTCTTCAGTTATTCACTGATCTGTTGGGGCAATCTGTGTGTGGGTGTACAGTAATTGTTGGCATGTACAAGTATACTTCTGTTGCACAATGAAGTGGGTTTATTTACAGAATGTAACCAAATTTTCTGATGATATCCAGACCTATTCGACAGACAACCCAAAATTTTAGGAGCTCAGCAGGAAATTCTTTGGTGAGATTATACTTCACTATAAACATGCACCAATCTTCCACAGCTGCATCTTTTTTATTTGCTCACAGCTTAGACTACACCACAGCACAGAAAATGCCCTAACCTTCTTCATGAGACACAGGTGAGAGTTTGTCTTGCTTTATGATAATTCAGCTCTCCACACGGTAAGTTATGGTGTCCCTCAAGGCTTCGTACTGGGCCCAATACTTTTAATATATATACATGCTAAACTAAATATACTTTTACATCATCAGACTTTTATGCGCATGTTTAACCCAAAGAGATATGGCCACATGTTAAAGCCATTTAACTCACTAGAACACTGAGCTGTAAAAAATAAACTTGACTTGATCTGATTTTAAGTCCTCAGACAGTGAATAAGCAGTACAAATTTAAGACATGAGAATGCACTATGATAGAAATATTATAATACAACAATATCATCTTGTGTTACCTCGTATATAATCCTCTGCACCAGATCAAACTCTCCTTCTAAAGATGCATCTAGCAGCAGAGCAAGAGGGTTGAACTTGACTCTCAGGCCGTGGCCTGTTCGCTCTGATGAAGGCTTCTTCAGGTTGGTTCGCTTCACCTGCAGCACACATGGAGAGAAACAGAACAGTGTTAATAAATTCTAGATAAATTAGCTGTCGCAGGGAACTTTAGCTAATCAGTAACATATTTCACAACAACAAAGAGAAATACGAAAGAAAATGAGATGCAGTGTTTATCCATTACCAGATGTAATTATAATCTATACCTACCTTAGGCAGTGAAGGTGGGGCAGGAGGTGAAGGAGAAGGGGAAGCGTGGCCTACAGAGTTTTGTGCGGGACTAGATCCTCTGTGGTTGTTGTTGTTCTGGTCCTCTGGCCGATCAGCCGCAGGGGATGGGCTGGGTTGGGTTGGTGGAGACACGTTTTTGGTAGTTTCTGCTTTTGCTGTCGTCTCTTTGGGTGTTTCTATGGCCACAGAAGGTGGGGACAAGCGACGGGAGCCTGAGTTCGGGTTTTTAACTTCGCCCTCCACAGTTGTCGTACTGGCATGCTTGTCACCAGGTTCAACATTCCCATTTGCTGAATGGATGTTGTCCATGTCGCCCAAAATGCATTCAGGCTGGTAGAAAGTATTGCCTAGAATTAAGAGTGAGACACCCATTTAAGCATCATGAAACACTTAACATCAATGGGAAATAAGATGCTTCCTAAACTGTTCTGAAGCAAGGCCATATCATCACACCACCGTGTCTTACCTGAGCCTCCTTCCATGCCTCCCGCCAGCGTGTTGAACCTGCACACCACAACATAAATCAGTTTTAAACAAGCTGCTGCAACCTTGATTCCTTAAGATTTAGGTTCTGTTTCAGATTCAGTTTAATACAAATTGATTTGTTTTGATGGTGGAGTAGAGTTTATAGTAGCACAGACCTCTGGTACAGTAACTTTTGGATGTTTGGCCCCTGTGGGCCCTCAGGCTCAGTAATTGAGCTCCGTTTCTTCAGGGGTCGTGGAGCATTGCTGAGGCGTCTGCGGAGAACCTCCAGGTCAGCATCACTCTGGTAACGTAGCTGGGAGTGAGCTGTGGAGGACACAGGTGGGAGATCAAAATATGTTGGAGAAAGATTCTCTAATGTTTACAACTGCACATGTCGAATTTTTGTTATTTGGAGCAGGAGACGTGGAACTAGAATTAGGAAATTCATGCACTGATATGTTGTTCTAGCTTTATTGGATAGAGACAGCTGAAGTGTGACAGGAAAGTTGGGAGAGAGAGACGAGGAATGACATGTAGCAAAGGGCCGCATCTACCTACAGAGCTAACCGACACCCATGCACTGATGTGTTTGATTTATTCCCTGGTACCTACCAACTGGGGTGAGCTTAGTGGGACTGAGGGGACGAGGGATGTTGTCAACGCTGGGTGGAGGGAGAATTTGCCCATCACTGCTCTCGCCTCCACCTTTCCCTACTTCTTTATCTGTAACATCCTCTCCTCCTGCTCTTACTCCTCCTCCTCCCCCCTGGAGAAAAGGGACAGGGGATGGAGAGGTGGAGGAGGTGGGGAGGATGGGTTTGCCGTAGACTAAGGAGAGAAGGGAAAAGGAACAGATAGTGCTCAGATGAATTGTGGATATTGTAAATAAACATTAAACATACACTATCTTTAGTCTGTACTCGTGGCACATTCTAATTACTTACCTGCTTTGACAGTTGTCCTGTTGCTGAGAGATCCGTAGTTTTTAGTCTGAGGGTGCTGGAGGTACATGCTGTAGATGGAGCTGCTGTTCATGGTGGCAGGGCCCTTCCTGGGGGACTGAGGCCTGGAGGGGTGGTCTGGGACGTAGGGACGAACGGCAACCGCTGGTGGGGGGTCTGTTCGCTCTGTTTGTGGGGACAAGGGAGAAGGCTGGGAGGTGGTGGCAGGGCCTAACAGTGGAGACAATATACAATCAGTAAGTGATGTACTCCATGTGTACTCCAGGACCCAATGACACCAGTGTTAGCTGTGTTTACAGCTGCTTTTAAATTACCTTGGCTCGAATTTGGTGGGACAGAGATCCGCTGCTGTATTTGTTGTGAGGAGGAAGATGATGTAGAGGATGAGGTGGTATTTGCAGCATTGGATCGAGGCCAGCCCAGTGTACCAGGTGCAGAGCGGGGCAGCGAGCTGGTGGCAGAGTGATGCGCTGCCGTTTGGTGGGTGGCACTGGGGTAGGTACCATAACCGGAGGGATGCTGGTGGGAGGGAGAGACATTGAAAAAGATTTTTCTAAAGCCTGACTGCATAACCTAATTTAAAACCTGCATAGCTTTTTTGGAAGGAGATTTTACTCCTGAAATATTTCTTCAGTCATAGTTATTTCCTGCTCTGGTCTTCAAAGTGGGAGCCAGGGTGCCCTAAAATTGGCCTCAAGGAGGTCATAAGCAAATAAAGAATGTTTGAATATCTCTGTATGTAATTTAGTAAAAATAATCTATTATAGAGTTCGTCATTATGATGATGGCTATGTAATGATATCTTCACTCTCAATCTCTCTGTCTAGTGTAGAAGACAGTACAGTACCTGTTCTGGACTGTTGCTCCTCCAATCCGACACACTCTTACTGAGGTTAGGCCATGACGCTTCATTAGCTAAACAGAGAGAGAGGAAGACAGAGGAAGTGTTGAGGAAGGGACAAAGATTACACCAGGAAAGGCAATAAAAGGAGAGGGGAAGAAGCAACAACAGACACAAACAGACAGGAAAATGACAAAGTACGATGTATGTTAAAGAAAGTTAAATGAGGTGAAAGAGATAGGAGCAGGAGGGACGTTGGTATGAAGGTTTAGTACATTAATATATGTTATATTGGGAAGAGGTTAGAAGGGATCTGGATGCTGAGACTAGCTGTCAGTATGTCACTCAGTTGACACTACAAATATACAAGGCAAAACAAATGACTGAAATAAAAATATGTAATTATCCAAACATAGTTTAGGCCAAGAACAACAAAACAAGAGGTCCATTATTTAGTACCATACGACAGTCATTTAATTATTTTTGACATTTGACATGACAAGTGTGGCTTGAAGTGTTTCGCCTCGGCAAAGCAAATATTGTAATGTAACAAGACAAGTGCCGTATTGCTTAACAACTACTCTACGTGTTCAGATTGGTGATTACAGCTTACGCTCCAGCACAAACATGTGTTTAGCATCCTGAAAGTAGAACAGCAATTGGACTAAAGTATCTCTGTTCATGAGCTTGGTTGCAAAATTTATGGGTAGTGAAGTCGCTGTCATGGTAACGTCTGTATCCGATTTGATCATGAAAAAAACAAAACAAACATTCATAGTACCTGACAATTGCAGTCATAAAATTGACTTTTGGGTGCAGTTCTGCTATTTTTATCACAATAATTACACTGAGTTGTTGGTTAACAGAAGCACGGTGCATTGAAACCCCCCCGAATAAAACAAAGCTGCTCCCTTGAAGGTTTAAAACTGACTTTACTGACTGTGCTAAAATGCTCTGAGAAAGTCAAGCCTGTGAATTATGAAAAGTAGGAGAGGTGCTGTTAATTGGCACAGTTCAATACATCACTAAGGTCACAGCGAGGATCGACCAGTAAATCTTGATCCACTGTTGCATATTAACGAGACAATCCTGTGTTCTAGCTTAATGCTTCACAGCAGTTTAATCTCACTTTATATTGGTATTAATTACAGACCAGCTAAAAGGAAAAAGCCTTGTGAACCTTGGTTTGCAGGTGATTAGATCGATGATGAAAACGTACCACAGTAGGGTGCTTTTTAAGACTGATACTGGAGACCACATTGTTCTGAAGCTTTTGGCTGCCTTCATGTTGAATATCCACTACACTGTGTGTGAGCAAGCTGAGAGAAATATTTAACAAGGAAAGTCTACAGCTACATGAGCAGCTCTGTGAGTCTCTAGATATAGAAACATTGATACCACGTTTGCAATTTTACACATTTGATACATTGATATTAACGGTCTCTGACAATATGAGAGATGGCTGTTCAGAAGGTTAATGTTTTGGCATTGAGGTGATTGGATACCTTTGATGAATTTAATTCCAACAAGTAACAAGTATCATGTTCAATTTCTCACATTTATAACACAACAAATTCAATGGAAGTCGGTTCAGCATTAAGCGAGTTACAGGTGGTTTGCATCTTTCATATTGTGGATCTTAACCATGGTGACCACATAACCACAGCAGTCGCCAATGAGGTATCAATGAGGCGCTTTGAGCTAAATGCTAAATGTCAGCCTGCGTGTTAGCACGCTAACCATTTGCTAATTAGCATTGAAAACAAAGTACGACTGAGGCTGATAGATCTGTCATTAGCTTTGAAAGTGTTTTTTCATGAACCAGACCTGATGATGGCGCTACAGAAGTTAGGGAATCAGCAAAGTTAAAGTGGTGCACAAAGTTACTGATGGACAGACACTGCCATCCTTAAAGCCCCGCTGCTAACCTGGCTATAAATAATTGAAAAAGTTCATTAAAATTCCACCCACATGTCACTGCAGCTGTCTACAATTCAGCGTCCATTGTCAAAGTATCATTTTAAGCTGTTACCCAACCATGTGGCTTAGCTCTCTGTGATACAGCCACATCACAGTTTTGGCACACACAAGACTAATACTGATTAACTATTGAACCTGGGAGTCCTGCAGTCAGTGAGCTGTGCTGTGCAACCACTGACTGCTGCCCTGACCTGCTGACCTCAGGTAGAAAACAGTCACGACAGGAAACAAACAGTCAGCTCTGTACAGGAGGTGGAAACTTGGCCATTTGCCTGAAAGCCCAGATTAGACGAAGTCAAGTCACTCGGTGTTGTAGAGGATAGACAGACCAGTTTACAGGTTTACAGGACACGCACCATCACAGTACGGCCTGATGCAAAAGGCAAAGGGTCGCTCAGAAGAACACAAATTCAACTGTGACACTCTCAAGAATAAACACAGTATTTACGTATGCTGTACAATGATCTGATCAACATGTCTGATTACATTTAGGATAAAACATTTAGGAAAATATGCTCATTAGATGAGTAAAACAACACCACTCTACGTGTCCTCTAAATATAAAACTACTGCCAGCAGCTGGTTAGTGCAACTTAGCATAAATACTGTGAGGAGAGGGGAAAAAACTACCCAGGTTCTGTCCGAAGGTAACAAAAAGCTCCTATCAGCACCTCTAAAGCTTACTAATTAACAAGACACAAGACTCCAGGAAGTTGCTGAGCCTAGTTGTGTATACTTTGCATATTGTTTCCTTTCCAAAGCCTGTTTCCAGTTTAGAGGTGCACGAGGGCTGTATTAATCTTGTCACCTAACTCAAAGTATTCCTACAAAATCACAAAATATTTAAAGATTAATCAGTACTATATTTCATGTACACATCTGTCTTGTTGTTTCTCTCTCAAAACAGAAGCATTAGCATTTTTTCCTATTGGTCATTAACTATGGTACAAAAAGAGCTTTTGTTACAGAAAACCCGACTCTCCTGTTACCATGTTCCAACAAATAGTTTAAGTCAGTGGAATATGAAACCCTTTCTCTCAATCCTAAGGATTTTCACTGAATAAATAAATTATTCACTTCTTCTGTTCATGCTGTTCCTTGCTGTGATTTCTGTTTGCTCCGAAGCGCTGCACACTGCTATGCTTGTCCTGTATTAGCATTCATACAGTATAATAGACTCTCAGTGGTAACATTTGTTAGAGAGCCGTAATCTCTCTGATGACAGCAACAACAGCTGCCACGACCCCGCAACCTCCTCTACGTGAAATCTCTCGCCATCTGACTCACACAGACAAACTCACGCACACAGAATACAGAATACTGTATATAGCTACAAGTCAGCATACCTCACACTTCCTTTCATTCATTACTTGTGCCTGTCTGCCCAGGCTTGTTGACATGATTTACCACTATGTATTTTCAGCATTACATAAGCCGGGACAATAAATAGAGCTGTGGCATTTGGTTTGGCATTCAAGAACACAATGGGATTTGTATCAGTGCTGGTTTAAGACACTTTACTTACACCCACAAGTGTAACTCATTGAAACCGATATATCAGTATGAGTGAGTGGCCCGATACAACATGGTCCGGTGGTTAATGAAAAGTTGTGTTTTGTTAAAAATGCTGATGCTAGCCATGTGGTGGACGTTGACAACAATAAGTAAAGACAGTGTGATAGATTTAATCATGTACCATTTAAATGAATAGTTCAACATTTTGTGAAATACACTTATTTGCTTTCTTGCCAAGAGTAGATGAGAAGCTTAGCTCAGCATTAAAAGAGGAAACAAAGCAAAACAGCTACCTCTGTCCAAAGGTAATAAAACACAGCAACTGTAAAACTCACTAAATAGCTGGCTGACAGGATATAGTGTGGCACACAACCTCATGTAAACAACCTGGGGTCTCTGTTCCTTTGTGCTAAGCTAAGAAAATGGGTTCCTGGATGTGGCTTCATGTTTATCGTACAGATGTGAGTGGTATCAATTTACTCACCTAACTGTTGAAGAAAAAGCAAATAAGTGCATTTCTAAAAACATAAAACCATCTCTTTAAGTCAATGAAATATTGTACTGTGTGAGGGGATTCTTGGACTGCAATTGCACCTTACTTAAAGGACAAATGTGTCGGATTTAGTGGCATATAGCAGTGTTGCTGATTGTGACAGCCTTATGTCACCGTCTCCTTCTAGGAGAAACTAAGGTGGCAGCGATAAAAAATCCCTATCTAGAGCTAGTGTTTAGTTTGTCCATTCTGGGCTACTGTGTTATACACTATTGTAAACAAAGTTAAGCTTTTTAGATTTTTTTACATCATTCTGTAAAAAGAGCTAATACTCACGTGCTCTTAAATCTTACACACTGGACCTTTTAATTTTCTGCTATTTTTGTTGTATTTCTTCATTTGGTACAATTTAGTTTATTTATTTACGAGGGAGATATTTGGAAGTCAGCAAAATGAGTATTCTATCTTTGGATCCGTAGCTGAAGATGATTATTATTATGTATTTGACCTTCTCACACTGGGTAGAAGAACGTGAAGGAATAACTGAATCTAAGTTTAAGTCCAGACTGTGGTTTGCCCTCAGTTTATTTTCTTATGATCGGCTTCCTACCCCTGAGCTGCTAGTGATCAGATGTCATGTCTGTGTCCTTACACGTAGAACCCTTACAACCTGAGGTCATTTTCTGTTGCTGATTCGATTATGTTCTCCAGACCATCTGTTCTACAGAGAAAACACTCCACAGCATTACATTTTTCAGGCCAGGACCGAAAAAAATGTCTGCCTTGGGGTTAAGGGTAAATAAAACATATTTGTAGTTGAATCACGTAGAAAATACTATAAATAGACCTGAGTGAGGAAGCAGGTGCTGCTAATCTATCACTAATGGAGCTAGTGGTGAGTATGCTTCTCTAGCACCTTCCAGGGACTCACTGTTGTTACTGTTGCCCCCCTTTGGGGACCGAGGTCCCTCCCACGAGTCAGTGGGCTCTGACAGGACGATGTCTAAATCTGACACTTTCCATTGGCTGGGGGTCTTCCTGACGCCACTCCTGTCCTCCTCTGCATGGCCACACCCACCGCGAAAGACACCAACCACGATAGCGACAACCACCAACACGATGACATCACAATGGTGTCACAAAACAGCGACAAGCACAGTCACAACCACCGCCACAACATCAACACGTGACAAAACAACAATCACAAAACCACCGATAACATTGAAACATTACATTTAAGATATAACAACAGAGAAGGGAAGAGGAAAAGAAAGAGTCAACAGACAGGAAAAGGAAATAGACAGAAAGTTAGATCCAGATAGAGATATAAGACAGTGCAAACAGAAACTGTTTAAAAGATGGCAAACAAACTGATCCCAGTCTCGTAAGAGCGCCTTAAAACATCAAACAACAAACAAAAAAAGTCTACCAACCTGAGAGGGAACGGATGTGGCTGAGCGGCGTCGGTTTGGGCGGTGGGTCAGCTGGCAGGGGGTACCCTGCCTCCTGTCTGCCCTCCGCTGGAACCTGGATGTAAGGACAGACAGCCGCTACTCGACCTGAAACTCCACCGCTTGGATGCGAAGTGGTCTGAGGTGAAGATAGGCCTCCTCCGTTCATACGACTCAACTGAAGGGGTGCAAAGACAGACAGGCAGGGTCAGACGTAAAGTGGCCGTTAAGCTATAAGCTAAAGGAATCTACGTTCAGAGTTAAGTTGTGTACTTCTGCTCTCTTCTTATGCAGCCGTTCTCTCAGGTCTCCGATGCGTTGATCCATCACCGTCACCTGGGCGTTCCTCTTGTTCAGGAGCTCCTTGTTCTGGGCCAACTTGCTGCTCTGCTCCAGGTTATGACGGTTACGAGCCTGAAACACGCAGCATTATAAGTCTTATGCACACTGTGAAAACGATTATTAACCAACTTGAATGTGTTAAAACGAAGAGAGATTATGAGATGGTGATTGACCTGCAGCTCCTGGTAGAGTTTCCTTAGTTCCAGGGCTGCAGGACCAGACAGGGGCGATCCTTTCTGGCCAGTGGGTGCACCCTGGGAGCCAGTGGGTGCCCCCTGAGCTGAGTGCAGCTGAAGGCGTCCTCGCCTTAAATCCTCCAACTGCTGCGTCAACTAAGAAAACCATTCAGAAAAGGACTTAACAGCTGACCTGAAACATTTTTTGCTTGATTTTGACTGTTATAATGAAACCTCACTCGGCCGCCGTCACGTTACCTGGTCGACTCGGACCACAGCGGACTGCAGCTCTGCCTGCTTCTCCTGAAACAGGCTGCTGACATGGTCAATCTCTGCAGCTGGAGACAACCCAGGAAGAGGGTGGAGAAATATAACAATTTTACACAGGCCTTCCCTCACCCTGTATATTATCATGTATATATCTCTGCAGTGTGCTTAGTGTGTTTAGGCTTACAGAGGTTTCCGTTGATGAGTTTACTGTAGTCGACTTGTCCTCTCATGGCTCGGATCTTCTTCAGCTTGGCTTCCTGAGTGTCCACTCGCTCCTTCAGCCGCTGCAGCTTCTCAGCTTCAGACTAAACAAGAGAGACAAAGAGAAGACACAAGCTAAACATCCACTGGCAAATAAATAATTGTGTTTCCATAACTGGAGGAGAAAGAGTCATGACTGACCTCTCTACACAATGTCCCAGCATACAGGTTTAGATTTGTTTTGGTGCCTATAGAACATTAAAGACTAAGAGAGCACAGATGGACATATGGACCTCACCTGTGTCTGTCCCTGGTTAGATCTGCCTCCTTGGTGAAGATACCTCAGTCTCTGTTCCTAGAAGCAAAAGAACAAACATGACTTCAATGGTTACAATCATTTGGCGAGTTTGTTCGTTACTACCGAAGCTCTGCTGTGAAGAGGGGAAGACATCTTTCTGTGCTACAATGGTGTGGTTCCTTTGGGCGTAAATAAGTCCTACTACTGTGTTGAATGTAGAGGCATGAAAGCATGAGAGTCGGGATCATAACTTTTCCTCTAATAAGTCTTCCCAGCTTTGAGTGTTGGCGCTGCCAGTGTGTCACTTTGTGGTCTGATAAGTTTGTTGTGTTTCAGCAGCTTCACATCACTTCTTTATCAAGTTGATATTTAGAGTTTCTTTGTTCTGGCTGCTAACAAAGCCGTGAAAAAAGAAAGCAGATATAAATATTGCAGTCGCAAGTCAGTTGATCATTTTCTTATACAAATACCAGTTTTTGTTTTTTTACTTTTTAAGGAATATAAGCTGTCTTTCAAACTTTTTCCACCCTTTTACAGGTGTGAGGCACAGGTGATCACTGTGTGACATTAAAAATAACTGAATTTAGATGACGTAGCTTACTGGAACGCTTAATGGAACGGAGCAATTGTTGACAAAATTTGTTTCACACTGTGCTTTTCCACGTACTTTGTGACATATCATTCTCAACATAGCTTCACCCACCTCTGACTTAAAAACGTGTGTGGGGGTTACCTAGAGAGTGTGGAGTAAATACTGAACCTTATTTTGCCTCAAAAGAACGAGACATTTCACACCATGCTAAAGCAGCGATACTTAAGGTGATGACAGAACAGCTCAGAAGTCTCGAACACACATTTTCTTACATGCAGTATTGTATTGTCTTGGTGAGCCCTTATTAGCACCTTGACTTGCATATACACCGATCAGCCAACACCTCCCTGTAGGTCCCCCTTTTGCCATGTCCTGACCCGTTGAGGCACGGACTCCACTAGACCTCTGAAGGTGTGCTGTGGTATCTGGCACCAAGACGTGAGCAGCAGACCTTTTAAGTTAAGAGATGGGGCCTCCGTGGATCAGACTTGTTTGTCCAGCACATCCCACAGATGCTCCATTGAAATGAGACCTCAAGCTCATTGCCGTGTTCCTCATACCATTCCTAAACCACTTTTGCTTTGTGGCAGGGCACATTATCCTGCTCAAAGAGACCACTGCCATCAGGGAACATCATTTCCATTCTTCGTTGCTTTGCCTCGTGTCGGTTTGGACAGATTTTATCAGTATCTGTTGCCGGGATGCCCCAAATTGACAGCCCTGTTATGTAATGGTTTTGTGTATGTTTGTCTGTTGCACTCAGCTGCACTCAAGGCTCACATACAAGCACTTAAATGACATCCTGAAGTTGGCTGCGACTCAAGATTTGACACTTGATAGTGAAGTAAAATCCCATGGTGCAGTTCTGATGCTCATGTGCCCACTGTTGATGCTTTCGGCAGTGGACAGTGGTCAACATCCTGACTGGTCTGTATCAGACCAAAAATATAATCATAGTCATACTTGCCTATTGCAAGCAGGTTTCCCTACACCCACACTCTTTTTTAATCATATATTTGCTATTAATTTGCATTTAGTTTGCATGCATACATCTATAGCCTGGAGTGGAGGAATAAACAGACAGAGATAGAGAGGTCTGTCGAATGTGATGCTGACTGAGGCACTTTACACCTCTCTCAGTATCGTGCTGGCACGTAGTACAGCTGACCTGTGTGTCTCTCTCTGAGTCAACACACTCACACACACACACACACACCAACACAGAGGAAGAGGATAATACAATGTTGGCGAGAAGCCTCCCCTTCCCCTCCCATTCACTGGAAACACACACACACATGCTAATGACACATTACATAACAGTAGCTTGTTTAATGACACGTACAGTGCAGGAGTAAAAGTGCCAGTCGCTGTGTTCTGGACTGTGTTGGAAGTCATCAATCCACGTTGCTTTATATTAATGTTAAGAGAATGGAAACTGCAAGACAAGGAAATACTTCAACACTTACACACTGGAAGGAAACACTTAATAGCTGGTATTTAGCAGGGGGAATTGCTGCTTTTAAAAACGCTGAATATCAGGATAGAGTTGCCAGATGAAATTGCCAGTGCCACAGTTGGCCTTACAAAAAAACAAAATTGGTTAAATCAAAGTTGGTGGTTGAAAAAAGTTCCCCGCTCAAAGTGTTTTTATTCACTGTAGACTAAGCAGACTTCGTCAGGTTTTATTTTTTCTGGCTCGCCTTTCTGACTCTTTCCTGGAGTGCAACTCTGCTTCAACTTCCCAGCAGCTGTATCTCCCCGGTGACCTCATTTCCTGTCAATTCAAAGGTCACTTCCTCATGTGGGAATGACCATGATCTGTGTGTCACACACACACACAGACAATGTTGTCACACGTGAAACCTGGAGGTGAACGGTGGTCCCTTGGCTCAAAGTTGGAGTTGTTCTTTCCTGTCGGTCCTTAAATCCTGACCTAGATCACATGTTCCTGTTTCCAAGGAAGACGTATGAGCCCTGATCCTTACACACACACACACACACACACACACACATTCCTCCAAGGCCATAGCTCCTGGTGCCTCAAAGCCGACCTTTTCAGACAGACTCTAATGTAGATAACCTTACACTAACTGACAGGCAATCCATCCAACAGCTCTGTGTGTGCGCGTGCATGAGTTACCTTGGCGACCAACATCTGTTGCTGGGCCTCTATTTGTTGCTGTTGTCTTGTGGCCATTTCCTGGAGCTCAGAGAGGGTCAGCTCTACACGGGGAACCTACACACACACACACACACACACACACACACACACACACACACACACACACAAAAGTTATATTAATACAGTACGTCCGTTACTGACAAGATGAAAACCCAAACAGTGACAGGTGATGAATGCTAGGCTACAGCGCACAGCTGCACACACATATCACCTCACACTTTAGGTCATAGTGCACCTTCAGTGCGCTACAGAAATGTTATTAGGCTAGCAGCTGGTGGCCTTGGCAGGGTGACAGAATTATAGTATTGGTTCAGGGGGAAATAGCCCTGATCAACTGAAAAAAAAAAAAAAAATCATTTGTCATCATTTGTCCTGTATTTTACTATCAGGGGGGTGTCTTATCGACACGGACACACAGCAGAACATCGTGTCATGTAGCTGTATTTGTGGATGTACAGGAGCAAACGTTTCTGTGATTGTAATGAGCGGAGGGGTGGGGAAATGCTTTTAGCAGACAACAGCGGAAGGTTTCTGCCCAGCCACATCCTGCTATTGTATACGTTCATTCATGGACACACACACAAATACACACTGCACCTGGTGTGTTACACTGATTTTCAGTATGCTGTGAATCCAGACTATCCAAAAAAAAAAGTGTCAAAAATTCTCCTCTGAGTAAACATCTAACCGGTATATAACTGATTATCTACATAGTTAAAAGAGCATAAAACATACTGCCAGTGCAGCTCTGCACTGCATCAAATAAAGCTCTAATGAAGGGAAGAATACAACACAATGGTAAGATATCAAGTCTTGTCTTACAACGCAGATCTGCAGAAATGTGTGAATGACTCAGTATGATGTAACATTATCAGTATAGCTTATTGCATCATGTGCTAATTCACTACAGTCCAGGCCTTCTTAAACAAGCCTCAGACTAAAGGGGATTAAAACATACTACTACACTACTAAGTGACGTCAAACAGGCTTACAGTGTCGTCTGTAGTTTTTATTTCATGACTCTGTATGGGACTAGCTTTCATAATATTCTCATTTTTAACCATTGAAAGATATAGATAAACAAAAATATGGATTTTAGGATAAGAATGTCCATCACGTACAGTATAGTGTATATCAAATGCTATCAAAGAGTGCCAAAAAATAGACATTTAAAACCAGTTTGTTTGTTTTGTTTTGTTGCTGTTGGATTGGATTCCCTATGCCGTATGGTGTTGTCTCTGTACGTAAATGAGGATGAGAAAACATAAGGAAAGACTTTCAGCAGTGCTGTAGTCCGATACAGCAACAAGTACACAAAGTACCGTACAGGATCAAAACATTTGGTGCAGTAGATGGAAACAGGAAAGGGCCCAAATGGAAACTCTGAGGAACACCAGAGTTCAGTTTGTGATGGGAAGTCTAAAGCACGAGAAATGAGCATGAACGATGTTGTAGTGCCTCTTGTACCTCAGAATGAGATTACGTGGTCTGTGGTGTGTAGTGAGTGTTGAAGGGTCACTTTACTTTCTTGTAGATTAACAGAAAACATTTTTTAAAACTTTTTTTTTACTTTTCTATTTTGCGAAAGTTTTGAGACCTCTGTACAATCTATGACTCCAAACAAAACATTACAAAAATGTCTCATGAATAAGATTAATTCCCTATTAAATCATTTTATTTTGCACTAAAATAAAAGTTAAACTCTCCAATTTTGTTGTCGTTCTTGTTTTCATTACTTTGACTAAGCCTGGTGAGTTATTTCAACTGTCTGTAGTGAACATTGCTTTGAAACATGAGCTGAAGATGGAGATATTTATAGACGTCTGTAGTCATTGGGATTTAAGGGGCCTAAAGTGTAAGGGCTTAAACAGCAACGGGGGATTTCATTCAAAATTCAATTTCTACCAGAGATGAGAGAGAAATGATCTGAAAACAACTCGGGATTGCAAGCTTCAGTCAGTTTACTTAAATGTTCGTAAAGTCTTCAAATATCTCAGTGGAGACGTTGTTGCCACGACTCAGGGAGGAGCTGATGAAAAACTCCATTACCCAGAGCCCTGAGGGTTATGGCAATTCTTAGATATGAAATCAGTGAGATAAATTAAACCCACCATCCATATAGCAACTCAGGGAGAGGAAGCTCTAACTCTGGCACCATTAGCCATATTTAAATATCAGTACCAGTGATTAATGACTCTGATAGCTACACTGTGCTATAGACAACATCTCTACCTTCAGGCTGACTTACATAATTCTTAAAAACTATAATGCAGACACACATTATTCCAACATAATGCAGACGACATCAGGTTTTAGGTGATGACATTATGCACATTACACAGGTTTTCCAGCCAGTGGCCGCGTGTCATTATCTAACTGCTGACTTGTGGGATTTTGCAGATCCTCATTTTGATGTGCATTATGAAGAGTGCAGATACAAACTGATCTCCTGCTAATGCCTTTCTGATCCAGAGCTGTCGCCTTAAAGGAGACCAGGCAGTGCCAGTATTAGCGTACGTAGACAATATTCAAAAACACAAAACTGTTTTTACAGAATTCATGTCTTTTCTTTGAACACTGATCATACAACTTATTTCAACTTGCCCAAATCATTTGTAGATGTATGAAGCAAATAAAGGCCATAATAATTAAAAAGCAGCTATGTACATGATTATGATAATTAACCACCAATACTTTTAGAATTAGAGTTCATGGCGTTATAGCACATTGTATTTAAAATTTGTGGATTAAGGTGGTCTGAATTCCCCCCTTAAAACTTTTCTAGATGGTAAGTTTAAAAATTGAAGTGTCCGGATCTTGGAGACACTCATCTGAACTTTACTTTCTTGGATCACACGACTGACAGAACATAACCTGATGACAGAACAGGCGTTCGCTACTTGGTAGCCAATATGTTGATGTTCATTTACATATAAAAATTTGGTTTCTGAATTTCACCACTCCAGTAACCTGGTTTTTATTTTATGTTTTTACTTTTATCTCCTAAAAAGTCGTTATGGGGAATTCAAACCACATGAATTTAGATTTAGGTTTTCCAAAATTTCAAAGCTATGATTTCATCATACATCACTAAGTACTGGTATGTGGTTACACTTGTGTTATAAAGATGTATTCAAAAGGTGAGTAAACAGATTCCACTAAACTGAACCTCTGGCTCCATCTTGTAATAAATCATTGATTCTTGAAGCTTTCAAAACTACATTTTACAGGCAGTCGGAAAAAGCTTGGTCATTGATCTAAAAAGCTACCATTTTACATATATGTGGTTTTGTAAGGCATATATAATATGTAACACCACTTGCCTTGCAAATACAATTGCTTTGCTTGGTTTAAAAGCCTTAGAAGACTGTCCTCGATTGGAATAAGGATCACTAGTGTGGCCGGTGCTGTGACATTGTTGTCCTGGGATTAAAGTTTCTATCCTCTATGCACAGCTTTGTCTATCTTTCTAAGAATGACATGCATCCGACAGCTACTGAAAAGTTAACAATTCACATCAGTGTCATGTATTCTGCTGCTCACGCTGTTAACACTCTGTACAACATCCTGCACGACTGCGCTGCCGCGAGCTGCCCCCCCCCCCCTTCCACAGCTGACATTAACATGCAGTTTCTATCAGCCTCCCGCTGTGCTGTATTTACCTGCAGGCTGTCCCATGTGATCCTGCAGGAGCGGACTTTAATTTTGCTGCATTGTCCTTCAACTGTAAATTCCTGCACCAAATCCACCTCATTCCACTCCATCCTCACAGACTCTCTTAGAGAAACAGCAGAAACCCTTTTTCAGGTTTCAGCTGGAAAAAAAATGTTGCCAGAGGACTGAAAGAGAAAAGCTTGGGAGGTTTGGTGGCAGAGGGGAGAGAGAAACAAGAGCGATCTTTATCACAACTTTCCCCCTCGTCCGCCCGATGATGTGCAGTGATTTACGACACTCTCTCCCCCGCTCTCTCCCTCTCTCTAGCACTGCCCACGCTCCATCCACCTCTCTCTCTCTCTCTCTCTCTCATACGAACTCTCTCTCCGGCATTGGTGTGTTCTCATATGACGTGTAAAGCCCTCTAACGTGACACTGCATTCAATTACTACAGTAAACAAACATGTAAACCTGTGAAACAACGGAGAAAATCAACAGATCCATTTCTTTTTATACTTTTCCATCCTTCCTATTTCGATATTGTTCTCTTCTCACACCTCCATCCTTTTGTTTATGTCTTGATCTGACTCCTTCTACACATCTCCATCCATCTCAATCCTCATCTCTTTCTATATCTGCATTCCTTCATCTCCCTTTCTCTCAATCCTTGTCATCCCTCTGCAGCTGGCTTTTTGCTGCAGCGACATCCCCTTCTCTCCCTCTTTCTCTCTCCCCCCCCTCACACCTCCCTCTTTCTTTCTCCCACTTTCTCTCTGAAGGGAAATCACTGCACCACAGCCTGATGGGGCACTCGCTGCTCTCAATCAACCCCCCCCAGATGTGTGTTAAGAGGAAGATGATGACGATGATGATGATGCTGTTGGCAGATTAATGAGCGGGGTAGCGTGCGCTGCGATCTCGTGGCACACATTCCTGTCAGACACGTCCGGTTCACACACACACACACACACACACACAACACGTATGCGCGCACACACACGTAGAGTAACAGCTGACTCCTGCTGCGTCATATTGTGCTCCTCTTTTTCTCTGTTTCACTCTCTGCAACATACACACACACAGTGACCTGTAACTGCTGCGTCACACATTTTCTCTTTCACATGGAGAAACAGACGCAAATCTGTTTCACACAGACAATGACACACACACACACACACACACACACACACACACACACACACACACACACACACACCACACAATAATAATAAAAGCAGACTGGAGTTTCTGTCGCATCTGTGCCTGTGAGTGGGCTTTGTGTGTGTTGGCTGGACTTTTTGCAACACACAATGCAGGAATATTAAAAGTGATCTGTTTTGTATTTTATAAATAAATATAGAACATTATCATTGGTAGTAATATTGCAATATGAAATGACATTAATATTCATAGCATCTGTTGAAACCTCCTGCTTTCTAAATACCACTCTTATCTTCTCCTGTAGTGATCCAAAACTCCACTACAGAGGTGTAAGGAATTTACACATGGTTACAGGAAGAAATTGATTTCAGTCATTTGAGGGTGGCGATACTTTTACCTTGTCCCATTTGTGGAGTTTTGTGTAAACTATCTTAGATTTGGCTCCTTTTCTCCATTTGTTTTGTGTTGTTCCAACAACAACAATACCAAGGCGTTTGTGATGGCAAAATATATAGAGCGGCTTGTAATGATTTAGACAATTTGGTAAATTTTTATTGATTATTAGTGGCTATATTCAAATGTATCAGCCCTTCCTCTCTTCCAATTAGAACAGAGATTGACAGCGATGCCATGAAGAAGAAACAAACACTTGGTGACGGAGGCGAGGAAAAACTTCCTTTTAAGGCAGAAACCTCAAGCAGAACCAGGCCTAATGGTGGGCGGCCATCGATCAGTGGACTTAGAGATAGAGATAGAGATAGAGAGAGAGAGAGAGAGAGAGAGAGAGAGGGTAGATAGATAAATAGATAGAGATAGAGAGAGACACTGATGTACAGCAACAATAAAAGAATGATAACTATAACTATAAACTTTAATTGAGGTATGATGATGATTGAGGTAGTTATAATGATGATAATAGTATATGTAGTGGGCGTCAACCATGACCATCAGGGTTTATGAAGCTTTACTAATAAAACACCTGAAGATCACATCTTCTGACACCTTATTGTTTTCTTGCAGCGATATTCAGCCACAGAACATTTCACTGACGCTCTGCAGAGCCAAACTCCTTTCATTTTAATTAATATGTTGACAAATGTGCATGTGTATGTGCTTTTTTCCTTTAAAAAAATATCACAATATCCCACTTTATCCCACTTTTAGCACTTTATTTTTTTAAGTATTATCCCAGAAATATAAAAGGACAAAGAAGCTCCTCTGTAATCCAAAGCAAAAAAGAAATGGCCCAACTGGGGCATGCTCAAGGCTCTGGTTGGGTTATTTGTTGGAATCAAATCTGGCAACACTTGGTAGAGCTGCTTACAGGCTTTTCAGTTCTCACATTCTGAATTCTGAATGCCATCACTGGCATGAACACAGAAAACTCTCCACACTAGTTTCTTCTGTATCTTAGTGGTACTGGCGCCGTACATCCAGTGTGTAGATGTAAATGTATCACTGTGAGGATTTTCTCAGTCACCACAGCCATCTTATGTTGCTGCCGCTCAATAGTCTTTGCAGCAGTTTCACATATGTTGTGATCGCGGTTTTAATCTGAAGCACATGGGGGGATATTTGACCTTCTCAGTGTGTGAGTATTACATTTCCCAACAGTGTATATGTTCTCAGAGTTATGCACACATATACCAGGGCACACACAGACATGTTGTTCCGATCATAGGTCCCATCAGTAATGAAACCCATCCCCTTCCCATCTGCTGTACGCCTCCAGTAAAAATATTCTACCTAATCTACAATAACAACCTTCAGACATTCCTGCAGCCCCGAACGGACCAGCTCTGTTATCAGAACCGCTCCAGTGACTAACGTTCACACAGCGGGGCGGCCCACTGGTTACAAAGATCATCCTGTCGCTGAAAGGTCACATCTTTGAACTTCACCGCAGACAGCTTGTCCATCAATAGCCGTGTGTCCTGACAGTGTCCTTGGCCAAAGCAGTGAACACCTTCAGCAGAGTATAGGCACGATTTATCCAGCTAAGTTCTGGTGTAACACAAACAAACACGTTCTTTCAAAACGTCTTGTATATTTCCTTCGTTTAATATAGTTTTGGGGATCCAGAATATGTTCTGGATGGATGAGTAATATAAGTGATAAGTCAAACTTTTATCGCAGCATCACCCGAGTATTTCTCTAAGTGAATCGAGTCTGCTGGCGTCCCTGAACCCCAGACCCGTCATATAACCCACAGATGCATTTCTAGTGACGATACACAGTAAAAATATTCATCGTAATCTGCGTCAACACAACCTTCTGACATGTGTGTAAGAGCACACAAACACAAAGACACACCTGATTTCTTAATATATCCCTCAGCAGTGCTCGCACACACAGCTGGATGGGGTAGAGTTACACACAGTCGGATCAGCAGACTCAGCTATGCATGTGTGTGTGTGTGCGTGTGTTAACTCAAAATGTGTGACCGTCCCCGTGGTCGGTCTGAGGTTAAGGGCGAGGTTTATAGGACGAGGAGAAGGAGGGAATGTTGAGACAGGGCTGCTGTTTGACTGACCCAGCCCACACACACTAGAGGCTCCTCTTCACTGTCTGCAAAACACCAGTGTTGGGCAGTAAGTGCTACGTATAATTCTTCTATAGTATCATAGTAATGATATCCAGTTATCCAAAAAACTAAATGCCACCACTTCACTTTGTTTTGTTTGTCACAAATAGTAGGTTCGCACTGAGGATAAAAGTTGAAAACAAGACTGTGAGTCCACAGCCACGATGACAGCTCGGAGAGGGTGTGCTTACTGTGGGTGCAACAGTACTTTGCAACGTTGCAACGCTCACGTGCTTACAGTGACAATGCTAACATGCTGATGTTTAGCACCTTCATGCAACATTGTGTGACTTTTTGTTGCTGCACTGACTTGTAATCAGGTCAACGGTCATACGTCTATTCAACTATTTCACAGATTTTAGTGAAACTGGATCATATTTCATGAAAAACGTTTTTTTTCCGTCCTGGTCTGTAAAGGCTCTGTCATTTGCAGAGTTTCTTAATGGACAGTAGCTGCTGTTAGCTAATGTTAGCTCAGTTTGTTAGCAGGGTGTGCCAGTGCGACAGTGAGCTCAGAGCATCGTTGCCCTAGATAAATGCTAATAACAAATGCTAATGGGGAGTGTCGTGCCAGAACCAGAGTTGGGCAAGCTGGTAATGTAACTGAGCTCAACAGCCTTTGTGGATGGAAGAGGCTGAGTGTGACTGAGCAAGGAGCCGGATGGACAGCTAGTCACCTAAAGCTAGTAAGAAATTAGCTGAGACAAAGATGGTAAATTGTGCCAGACCATAAATGAGCAGTGAAGACCACAGAGGCCCCTTCACACCTACAAGCGTAACAATGTGATACATTTTCCATCCAAAGCCAGCAGTCTACCGCCTCCATCAGCTATCACCAAGTCCCACAAAGTGCAAATGTATCTCATAATGGTTCCTCCCCTTGGGACCATGAATGCCAGTAAAAAAAATGTTGTGGCAATCCTCCATATATTTGTCAAGATATTTCACTCTGATCCATAACACTGGACTCTTATGGGCTTTGGCTTGGGTGCTAGCATGGCTTAAACAAAGTGAAAGTATCTCTACTACTTGTTGGAGCAAAGGAATGACATCAACACAGTCTGATTAAAGCCAGGAAGGACGACAGACTTCTCCTGAATTTCTGCAGAGTTATTTGAAATTTAAAAAAGAAACATTTTTCTGCAATAAGTGACAACATTAGCCCTGAGATTAATCTAAATAAATCTGCTGTACACTCTCGCACACACAAAACTGTCAGTGCTGTCATGTTTACATCATTCTGTGGCAAGAAACATCATCTGGTGGGTGTGTCTGTGTGGGTAAGTGAGAGCTTTTGGATATGATTATAGAGCCCAGAGTCACACCCTGATTTAGAGTCCACATCCCTAAGAAACACACACACACACACACACACACACACACACACACACACAATAATGCATGCACAGACGTCAAGGCCAAACAGACATGTCTAAAGTCAATGTCCGTCCAGATTGACCTACACTGACCTAAACACACACTCTGCTCTGATTCTGTGACACTAACACACACACACACACAAACACATGGGCGACAGTCCCATCTTGACAGAAGCCTGTCAAGCAGTTTGTTTAGGTGTGTGTCGTCCATGTGTGTGTGAGTGAGAGTATCTAGAATCATGAACAAAGTCAGAAAACCTTCTGAAACTCGACGAGAAAAGAAAGACAAACACACACACACATTTCAAAGTCACCTCTACTCCTACTTACAGTTTTCAGTTGTTCTATTATGTATGACAAGCTGATGTGAGGCGAAGGCAAAGGAGTGTAAGGTGGGTAGAAAGTGTCAAGCAAACACCCACGCACACTTTTTGAGCTTCACACACGGGCCCATATATACACCCACAGAAAATAAACACATTTTCCAAAACTCACCCTCACGCTCCCGTGTTGCTTTAAACTCTTTGTTTTTACTTGAAACCAAATGGTAGAGGACGAAGAAAGACGGATACCTCAAGACGAATGTGTGAAGGAGTGTGTGAGGTGAGAGGGAGAGAAGAGGGTGGAGGAGGAGGTGGAGGAGGAGGAGCTGCTTGGCCAGCTAAAAATCCTCTTAGCCTGGTTATGTCATGGGACCAAGCTAATCCTACCTTCACTGACTGACCAACACATGAACACACACACACACACACAGGCTGACTAACGAGCAGACTGACCAACACAGACACACACATTTACACAAACATGGTTGGTGACTGGCTCACCGAGGCCAAAACAACGTGCACAAAGCGAGCGTCTGGTCTGGGCTCGAATACAATAGCCGACACGGTTGAAAATAGCTGTTAGTGATGAATAAAAAGCTGCTCGCGTGAAGTCAGCTGCTCTTTTTACGACATGACTCGTTATTTTGTAGAGACGAAAACAGGATCAAGAAAGCAAGCAGAACAAAACGTGGTTACCTAATGGCACTTAGTCAGGCTGGTGACAAAAGGCTAAATCCCATTTCATCTCTTTTACTGTCTGCATTTAAAAATATATACAGAAATTAGACTTTATGTGTAGCTTATATACTACGTGTGTGTGCGTGTGTGTTTTCACACATGGTGCTGGTAGAGAACTATAATCATCACTGTCACTAATCCGTGGGCTAATCCGCTAGACTACACACACAGACGAATACATATAACAACAGGTACAATATGCACACCAAAACATGTTTATGACTACTGCATGTTGACTATATATCAAACCAAATATCACAGATTACAAATATATTAAAGGAATATTTAGTTACAGCTCTCCTGCCCCAGTCCAAAAGTAACAAAAGTTAATTAGTATCTGTACGTGCTATTGGTTTTCCACAACTGCTTATCCTTATCAGCGTTGCAGGGGCTGGAGATAAGACAGGGCACACCCTGGACACGCTGCCAGTTCATCACAACAATTCATGCTCACATTCATAACTATTAACCTACATGTCTGGACTGTGGGTGGAAGAGGAAGTCAAAGTACCCAGAGAGAACCCAGGCAGACACAGTGCCCACTGTGTCTGCCTGGGTTTAACATCTCAAGGGTAAAACAAGGAGTTTACAGGCTGGTATTCTGGAAATGAAGGTTTAGGGATACAATAGTATTTGATCAAGCTGGTCTTTCTCCTGAACTTAAACACTGTATCTATGTGTATAAATATACAGATACTGTCAATGTGTTGAATCTAAATCTCATATTAGGATACATTGAGGTACAGGCCTTTACAATTGACCACAGTATATAAATGAAGTGAAGCTTTCAACAATATCATCATATGCTTAGAGATATTTATATGCACAATAGATCCTGGGTGTTGAGATTGAGCTAATTAGAGATGCATAAGACAGTCTGTGTGTGTGTGTGTGTGTGTGTGTGTGTGTGTGTGTCTGTCTGTGTCCACCTACCCTGTCATTAGCACTCTCTGTTGCTTCTGTGGTCCAGCTTTGCTCCAAAGGCTGCTGACTTCCTGCATACAAATGAACAATGAAAAGAAATCTGAGCAGAGATATTGAAATAAAAGAAGTCAAAGAATCAGGGGGGAGCTGAGCCTCATGGCCTGGTAGACTGCTATAGACATGTGACTGATGCGTGTGCACACACACAGAGACACAGTGAGCGGGCCTTAATTAAGCACTAAACCATGTGTGTCTTATCTCAAAGATAAATGAACAGGCGATGAACATTGGCCTGTGTCAGGCTGTGAAAATTCACTTTCCCTTCCTCTGCGTGCACATATAGATTTAAAAAAATCATGCCTCGATTTACTTGTATGTTTATGTTTTGATGTATTCTGATGGTGAAAGTGTTATTATGTTTATGTGTCCTTGTTAGACTTCTCCTTATTTGCATTCAGCCTTATTCCTACTAAGGCTGCAGAGGATGTTGTTGGCAACTTGCCTGCTGTGACAGCACTGAAATGCAGAGGACGCTTTGTTGCAATAAGACCCTGCACAGTCTATATGTTTATGTATGGCTGTATGTTTCTGACACAAGAAGACATTTCAAAAGAAGTGATATTTGGATAAAGATAAAACTAAATTATGTGTGCAAAAAGTGAAATCTCCCACCATCTCATCTACACTTAGCTCCGTATTTCTATAAATAGCATCGTTGGTTTTAATTCTACTAAGACCAGACAGGTCCAATCTGGGCTAATCCCAGCCAGAGTTTCACTTCCAGTCAATAGAGGAGTTAATACAGCGCTTAACGTCCAGATGAGCAGATAAAATAGCATCTTCAACCTTCAATTTTCTTTAATTACCGTAGATTTAAACGAGACGCTGCCACACCAGGACAGTTAAAACTGTTTGTTAATCATCATTAGTTGTGCAGGGCACCGATCAGACTGATTAATTACCTCTGTTTCATCCCAATAATTCCCCCCCTCCGTTATAGGGCTGATCATTTGGTGCAAGCTTCTAAGAGGAAGCCGATGTCCTTGTGTGGGAGGCGCAAACTCAAACAGGCACCTTCAATAAGCCACAGAGGGCAGACGATGTTAAATTAGCCTGGGAGGAGGTAATATATTAGAGTAATGTGTTGCTCTGATCCTTGGAGAGCTGTTGGTGAGTTTAAGAAGCTGTATTCTGAAAAAAACAGGTGAATTTATGTACTGTCATACAGTCGTATGTTGACGGCAATCATTCCTATCAAAACTACATGTGTATGATGTTTTTGGTGCTGGAAACAGGAGAGGACAGGGTGGAAAGGTCTCTTCTCTTCATAGCAGGTGGCTAAATGAACCGCTGCTATATTTTTTAAATCTTACTCTAGATCATGTCCTGCTGCTCATAAACCTATTTCAGATCTACAGGAACTGTGATCGGATGGAATCTTGCCTTAAAAATCAGTTAATTGTTGAATAAAATTTAGCTACAGACGCTAAAGCTCAGATATTATAATAAACAATTAAAACACACAAAGGGAAAACCTTAATGGGCCTCCATGACTCAGCCGAGTTGTTTGTGAGTTATTTATTATTCACTTCACAGGTTACAAGCACGCGATAATAATGAGATTCTAATGAATGATGATTATGTTTTAAATGAAAGGGAGGAGAAAAGGGAATGTACCAGCAGGTGGTGAGGTTGCCCTGTGCCTGCAGCGATCACACAAAAACACACCAGCGTGACATTATTTCAGCGGGAACCCTGCTGTTGGACGCTTTGGGCACAACTATTACACAATTGCTTGTTTATTCTTTGTTTACCAGAGAAAAGAAAACCATTTACCGTGGCTATTTGGTTTAGCATCGGTGCTAAATGTTGATTAACTGAGTTCACGCGTGTGTTCTCTGAAGCACCGAGCTTTGTGTGCAGCTATTTTGGCACGATATCTGGTATTCGTGCAGCAGACCAAACATTTTCCTGTCCTTGTCTCTGTCACCCCCCCCCAACCCCCTTCATGTTTGCCCCGTCTGTGTTATGTAACTCTAATCATCTTATCTGGCTAATTACTGACCAAGCCCCTGACCTCTCCTCTAAACCTCATACACACCACTAACTGTGTTATTAGTGTGTTTTCTTCGTGTGAGTGAATGATGCTCAACACTGGGGTAGAAAAAAAAAAATCTAATCAATATGAAAGCTTGTCAGTAAGCGCTTCATATTCACACTGATGTAAGAAGTTTGTGTGGAATCGACGTGTTTGTGCGTGTCTGTGTGTGTTGCTGTACCTTGTGTCCAGGAGGGGCAGTGTCTGAGATAGAAGCTGACCTCCGGCCTCCTGGATCCCCACTGCTGGAGGAGATCCAACAATAACAACTCTAGAGGGAGAACTCGCTCTGAGGAGAGACAGAGGGTGAGAAGACGTTAGCCAGGCTATTACAGAGCGAAGCTGGTAGCGATTAATCCACGGAAGCCAGGAAGAGATGATTCATAAATGAGATCATTATATACATTCACTTATCATTACATACATTATCAGTCCTGGGTAACAGCAAAAATAAAATGTGTGAAATAAAATGATATTAACATAATATTCTAATAATTATATAAAATAAATGTTTTTATGATTATTCTGACCTCCTCAGTCTGTCATTACAAACTTTGCTGTGCTGCACAGTCAAACATTATTCATACAACAGTTTCATCATATAAATTGTACTGTAAATCCAAAAGTTGTAAAAGATACCAAATATGTGAATCTGGATTTTGTAAAAATGCGTATGAATTGAATGATGTTGATGTTTTCCTCAGCGTAAACGTCATATATTGTAGCTTTTGAGCAGAAGTAGTAATTAAAAGGAAATCGGATGTTCAGTGATTTATTAAACACAGCAAAGCTTAAAATCCTGATTATATTCCTTCTCTTAAAAGCGTAATCTATTAAATATGTAAACGAAGGGTTAAACCACCCAACAAAAAACTAAAACTAAATTGGAAACCATACATTTGAGATGGCTGAATTGATGTCTCTTAAGTGTAAAATGTTATTTGAATGTTTATTTATATTATTAATACAGTTTTATCTATAACTCTCTTTTCATGTATATGTATGTGTTAATATTTCAACGTTGATATGAATAAAGGAGAAAGATTGAAAGGTCAGGGTATTCTAATGTTCCATCCAGCAGCAAAATAAATCAATCCACAGCTAAGAATACACGTGCGTAGACGATGTCTTAGCAGCCACATACACACACCAGTCGTGAGGTCGGTTGTGGCCTTGAGGCACGGCCTCTCGTCACACAGCAGCACTTTGACACAACACCATTTATTATGTGCTGCCTCACAGTGTCACCCTCGGAGAAACAGTATAGTATTAGAGCCATTTATAGCCAGTCTGACCGCTCGGTCACACCACAGCGCCACACAAACACACTCTGTTGTTATGTGGATCATTGCTTCTGCAGATACGATTGAATGAATGTAGGCCACGCTTTAATGGACACAGTAGCTCTGGGTGTCTGCATGTGATGGACTGGTCTATTCAAGTTTACAATGGCACGTGTTATACAGGAGGCACTTAGCACTCTATTGATTCTGCAGCCGTGATATGGTTCTGACTTTGTTTAAAGATAGCTTTAAAGAAAAGGATGTAGGTCGGCGTCACACTGTGATTATCCGGTCATATAATTCCAGTTTATTGTCGTGTAAATACTCTAATCCTCAAAGGACTGTCAAGAGGGTGTCAACAGTAATTATATTAGTGTTGAACATGCTGAAGAATTATGTGCGTGTGCATGTGTGGATACAAATAGAGGTCTGGCTACTTTGGAAACAGCAGAACAATAATAATAATTATCATCATCATCACACTGTGTTGGAGCTTCGGTGAGTTCATGATTCAATCAGACCAAAAATGAGAGTCATTACATCAGTTTAATTCTTCTAATTATCATCAAGAAGTTTGTTGTGTAGAGTTCTCAGACTGATTATGTTGGTGTGTCAGATGAGCTCACATGCTGCAAGAAGCTGACGCTACAAGGTAGTGCTCATGGAAACAATGTGATTTATATAACAATGTATCATCTGCATAGAAGGATATTTTTTTAAATCTGTCTAATGATCTTACATTTCATCTCTTAATTATTCATGTCGTGTCTTGGCTTTTTTCTTTAATTCTATTTTTTAAATTGTATAAAATAAGTTAAATATTATTTTATTAATGTTATATGTGTGGATGGATGCTTGGTTGGATAGACTCACCATGTCCATTCCATACTTCAGCTAGGTGACACTCCCCCTCGCCGGCTTCTTTGCAGTACTCGACCACGTCAATCACTCTAGTAGCCGGAGTAACTGGGACCTCAGTTAGCATCTGCTGGGTGTCATTGAGGTAAACCGTGAGGATCACCTGTAACCACAGAAACAAACTTATGAAACGTCAAAAAACATCTGACAACACTGAGAAATACATTTCACGCTTACCGCAGAAAGTCACACACCACTAACTGATTTTGGAAACTGGATCACATTTTATGGTGAAATGTTTTCTCATTTTCTTCTGATGTCCTGCTGCTCTGCATCAACCCTTGGTGATTTACAGTTTCCTGATGCATAGTAAAGTAAACTGCTGTGAACTATAGCTAATGATTAGCTAATGTTCGCTCAGCAGCCCGGACTGTGAGCTTAGAGCACCATGGAAGTGTTTGTACCACAGGTATTTTGAACAACTGGGAAGAGGAGGGCATGGAGGAATGCTGATGGGGAGTCGAGACAGTGACATGTCAGAACTAGAGCTGGGTAAGTGGGCAATGTAACTAGGCTCAGTAGCCCCTATGGACATAGAGACAGAGGTGAAAAGACTAAAGGGGATGTTGATGGAAGAAGCTGAGAAGAGAAAAAGAGAAAGTGATGAAGCAAGAAGTCGCCAGACAAGAGTAAAGAGTCTGTGACTGACTTTTAGTTGTTGGCGAGAGTTTCATGAAATGAAAGGCTGAAAGACAAGACGCCGAGCTGAGCTTCTTGTTGTTGGACTAGTAAGTAATATTAGCTGGATGTTTTGTGTTGTTGCACTTGTAAAATAAAATACCAGTTTTTATGCAATGTTGCTTTAAGCAATCAATGATAACTACTGATACAATAAGAAGAAACCTGGCTGCTCAAAGAGAGATCACATTCAGAAGTGGATAATCCTAATGAAAACACAAAGACAGTGAAGAGCACCACCTCTGCAGATAGTTAAAGGTAAATTAACGAACAGAGTGTGAATGTCTCTAATCCACACAGACCAACAAAAACTGCAGAAAATCCAATCAGGAACAGCGTGTTTAAATCACATAGATTTAAGGCACCATGGCCGGGACAGCAATATAGAAACCTGAGCTGCAGATGTGGATTCAATCTAATTAAATCTTAAAGCTTTCAGGATACAACATATGTTAATGTAAGTGACAAGGCCATTAAGATCTCTGGGAAGGGAAAAGCAGACTTTGTTTAACAGTTACTAATGGCAGCAGCTTGTAATATGATACAGCCATCTGTCAGACTAAACAAGACATTGCTCACAGCTTTAATTACTGATCAATAACTGCTCTATACACACAGACACACAT
The DNA here is from genome assembly GCF_000972845.2 of Larimichthys crocea. Taxonomy (NCBI): domain Eukaryota; kingdom Metazoa; phylum Chordata; class Actinopteri; family Sciaenidae; genus Larimichthys; species Larimichthys crocea. The sequence goes on along the minus strand of NC_040034.1, from coordinate 15,936,110 downwards.
ACAATTCCCTCAGGAGAAAGGTTTAATCTAATCAAGATCTAATAAAACAAAGTTTAATTCATCTTATCTCTCTATATTAAGGTTCCAAAATTAAGTTTAAGCTTATCTTTAGTTAGTTTAGTTAGGACTAAAGTATAACATATCTGAAAAAAGTACTGATGCTCAGATGTTAAAAAAAATGGATGGGATTTATGTCAGAAATTGCATCATGTGAACATATGTTGGTTGGAATTAACAATGAAGAGGAAAACTTGAAGAGGGCATGAGACTATTTTTAGTAAATGGTATCTCTGGGACTCTCTGGCATCAAATGTTAAAGATATAATGGTTGTCTCAGAAATTTAAGATGTTAATTTATCATAGGCCTTCATATAAATCGTTGTATGTAAGATATACTGTCTGTCGATGGCTAAGTTTAACTGTATGTTTATGCACGTTTGAGTGAATAAAAACAACAAAAAAATATACATTATCTGAAAAATAAATACATGACTTCAAATCTGAGCAATAATGATCTTCACTGAAATCATTTTGTTATCAAATCCTCGACATTCTGCAGCCAGAAGATTAAAATAACAATCAGAAAAGGGCATCCTGTGTTATCGCTGGTGATGTCACTGGCAGTGTCACCAGTGATGTCATGTCATATAGTCAGTCGGCAGTTCAAAAGATAAATTTAGGGTAATCTGGGATCTGAACACAGACCAAACGAGGCACACGCACACATACAGATACACATTTAATCTCAATGTCAATGCTTGCTGTCCACACACACACACACACACACACACACACACACACACACACACACTCTGTGTATGCTATATGTACTGTACACTAATCCACATCACTGTATACACCTGTCCCAGATCATGTGAAGTAATCTGTGGTTGCATGCAGACAGACTGAGTAGGGCCACATTCCCTAAAGCTTGGATTAGACACACGCCAACATCCATGTACAAACACACACATGCAAACACAGTAGTCCACAAACTATTTGAAGTAGGCTAATCGTAGCCTCACAAGGGCCGCAGTGTTTCTGATTCACACGGTAGAAACATCATTTGTCACACCGAGGGCCTGTTGGCAGAGATGAAAGGGTGTTTTATATAATCAAATCGTTCAGAGTGGGTTTTCTCATCAGGAAAATACTCATAATTCCACCAAAACAGTATTTGTGATAAATTCACGTTGTTTGTCACGGTTGAGACCTTGATAAAACACGCAGAGTCTATCAAGTTACATCATAAATGGTCTAATATCTGGCACCATCAGAGAGGTCAACTGCAGCATCAGTTCAGTTCAGACATGATTAGTGTTGCTTTAGATAGTCTTGCATACAAAGCCGAAGTTGTGATGTCACATCCTGTCTAGCCTCTGTTCTTTTAGCTTCTGTCACTCCATACTCATGTCATTCACAATGACTAGCATCACTGACATTATAAAGAATGGACAGCCTATCCATGATGTCACTCGTAGGTTTCTGAGGAGCCAGTTTAAACCTCAAAATCACTGGCTCTGGCCACCACCATGTTGGTAGTCCTGCCTATTCCTAACCTGAGTCGAGCCGAATGACACCTTTGTGCCCAAACAAGCCATCTGTAACAGCACCTACCTGTCAATCAAAGCATTTTTTTAAATGTTCTATAGCCAGCCTCAAGTGGCTACAGATCAAGGAAGTCTTTGATACTTCCGAATTGGCTTCACTTCACAGTCAAAGTAAACTTCCCAGAAATTGCAGCTTGGTTATAATGAATAAATATGTAATCTCTATAAACCGACCAAGACTTTGTCATTGGAAACTGTTCTGTTAGTAGTAACCAATCACAGTCAGGCAGGCTTTGGTTGCATGCAGGAACAGTCCATGTGGAGAGCAAAAGAGGCGGAATACTGTACATTGGCCGAAATACAATCTCAGAACCTGTCGACTATCATATGACCTAGCTTTTTTATTTAGCTTTTGTTAACTTTTTTTTTTAAATGTGTCTGCATTCTTATATGGATATCTGTTCATAGAGATGAGCAGGAATGTGTCTTTCTTGCCATTCTCGTGTAGCGAGCTGCTTAACGGACTGCAGAGGAAGTCTTGGCCTGGATGTACATTATCTGTTCTCCGGACATCCGCTGGCCACACCAAAAACTCAGAAACCTTGGCTGTTATCCCCAGAGGCTAAATCTTCATCAAATAGCTGATGTGTTCAGAGACTGAAGAGTATAATGAGTTTATCTTATCCAATGTGCCGTGGCAATACTGTTGAGTAAATGAGTAGAGATTAGGAAAAAGATTGTTGTTGCGTGACTGTGGGATCATTGTAAAACTGAGATGTTATTTGTCATTTTCCAAATGCAGGTTACTGTGACACAAGAGTCTATTTTCTGCCTCCGCTCTTGGAGAATCAGCACAAAAGTAACATTCATCATTCTAACCTCATTAAAAACACTAATTTTAGTGACAAACAACCTTTATTAATCTTCTGCCAGCTGTGTTGAACATGGAAATAAACAAATCTCTGGCAACAGTTTTGACCATAAAACATAATCTCTCTGTAACAGGAGATTTTTGCACTGCAAAACAGCAACTGCAAAAGGCAAAACATCAAACCTAAGGTCACTGAAGTCGGCAGCCACTGACATTTTTCATTTCAGTGGTAAATGGACTGCATTTATATAGCCCTTTACCAAAAGCACTTGACATTTTGGCTCTAATTCACCCATGCATACACACTCATACATCAATAGAGGCAGAGTTATCATGCATGGCACCGGCCTAATTACTGGAAGCGTTTTTGTGGTTCAGTATCTCGCTCAAAGACACTTCAACATGTGGACAGGTTCTGGTTTCCACCCCTGCAGTTTACCTTTTGTACTGTAAATGCTCTGTGCAGATGTAGAAATCTAAAATCCAATGTTTCTTTTAGTATCTGACCTGATTTATTACAAGGTCTGAGTCATCATTAAAGTGGGTACACCTAAAATTACTTCGACTTCAGACTAAGTTTCCTGCCAAAAACAGAATATCACTTAACTGTGCAGACATACTGTAATACAGGCCTTTTTCCCCAGAAGACATTTTAGCTTGTCATAGAAGGAAAAGTAAAGGTGGTACTAATAATATTAGGAATGAGTCTGGTCTATTCCACTGACAGTATAAAGAAAGAACAGTATATGTGTGACGCCTCTGGTCAGAATGTGCGGTTGCCATCTTGGCAGTCCTGCCTCTTCAGCCTCCCGGCTAATCTAAAAATCAGCAAAGACGTGAATCATCAGTGGGCCTGAGGCCTGAAGCCATCTGTAATGTCTCCTATCTGTCAATCAAAGTGGCCTTAATATAATTTGAACGTGAGTTACAAAAGTAAATTATGAATTATTAGCTACAGGAACCTAAACTGTTTTTTTGTACCAGGCTGTAAACATGTTTACTTCTGCTGTGAAGTTGAACATTTTAACACGGGGCCTTATGGAGATCGACTTGTTCTGTAGCCAACCTCTAGTGGACGTTTGAGGGACTGCAGTTTATGGCACTTCTGCATAGGCTTCATTCATAATCACGGAGGTTGCTGCTTGGTCCCAGAAAGCAATGACAGTGTGGCAGTGAGCCAGCACGCACAATCACAGAAACATGAAGCTAAATGGAATTCCTCCCAAATAATTGCATCGTTTACACCTGTGCTGTTCCTACTGTGACAAGTACAGAGAAATTATGTGTTTTGAAACCCAATCTGACTGTTTACACCCACTGTGGACTTGACAGTATGGCCGCTACAGTGTAGATGGCAATATATCACCTGAAAACTCTCCATAGATAGACCAGACCATATGGGTCAAAAGCAGGCCAGATTCACCAAAGCACCAAACATTATACTGCGGTGGGATGGCTACTCTGCTGTTACCAGTAAATAGGTTTTACATTAAGACACTGGGAGCCATCTATGCATGCACAGTAGTACTAAAGAAAACATCATAGAGCATATAATATGCTAGCACACTGAGAGGAACTTGCACTGTATGAGATCTGAAATGTCAGTCATGAGTGCATACGAGTTCTGATTATTGAAAATTTGAACATCAGTGAACAAGAAACACACACACACACGCGTGCGCGCGCAGAGGCAGATTGAGTTGTGGTTCCTAAATTGCCTCTGGTGTTGAATGGAGTGACTCTGGCTATTTTAGGCATTAGAGAGGGAGAAAGAGATTGCCAGATAGTGAGACTGTGTGCAGGCGAGAGTGACAAACAGTCTTGTCCTGTTAGTCTGCTGCGAAAAACACATCAATGCTCATTTTATTTGTTGCTCCTGGGCATTTTAAACACAATGTGTTCACTGTAAGAGGGTGGCATGCATCCTTTGACCCAGCCTGATAATAAACAACAGCAAACTCTGTGCTTTCCTAATATCCAGCACCACTTTAACACCACTAGAATACTAATTTGACCAGTTGTGTTTGTGAAAATCTGTCTACACGAGAAAACAAAACTCAGTGTTAGTTCTAATCTTTAAGTAGTGTATGTGCCTATATTGAACAAAATAAAGTAAAGCCTGTCTCACTCACCGATGGTTTGGTTTTCCTGCTTTTCAGCGTCTTCTTCTTCTGTCTCCTGCATTTCCTCAGTTTGAGGTTCTTAGACAGAAACACCAGTCGCTCCAACACAAGCCCAAAGAAACGCTTCATTGGAAAGCCATCCACCGAAAACACACACGGCGGCGTGTGTGTGTGCGTGTGTGTGCATGTGTCCGATATATAGATAAATAATCAGTGGTGTCAGGTGGAGAAAGTGGTGTCTTTGTAGGAGAGTTTGAAATGTGTGAATGTGAATGTCAGTGTGTGTGTGTGTGTGTGTGTGAAGGGTAGGAAATACAAATATAAGAGTGTGTGTCAGTGAGGGGAGGAGGTGAGGGAGGGAGTCGGCTTTCAGTAAATATGAGAAAGAGGGAGAGGAGGAGAGGATGATGGGAGATAAGAAAGAGAATCTGGACACTTTTCATGCCTGTTAAGTGGGAGCACGCCGTGATATTAGTTTTTTATTACAAATCTGATATGGTCCAGGTGACACCTTCCACCTCGGACATGCTGGAGGTGATTTTATTGTTAGAGTGATTATTTCAGAGTCCTGTGGGAGGATTTTAATTCATCAGCCTCCAGCATAGCTCTTAACAGGCCTCACGTACAAGTTTAGTGAAGCAAGTAACCCTGATTGAGCTTAGATGATGGAGATTTTAGCTTAAACATGAACAAATCGTTCCCTTTCAAGCATGAAAATGGTCAAATTGTGATCAAATGAATGCTATATGAGCAGATTCAATACAAATATCGATATTGGCCATGAAACGCGTTTGTATATGAGCTTGTCCCCGTAGTATGTGTTGTCATTTTCTGAAGCAGCTTAATGTATATTTACGCATATTTACATCATATTTACACTTTACATGTTTTTACAGTATGGTATATTCCTCTTATATTGTACACTTATGTAAGCATTTAAGTCGTTTTTATTTATTTGTAGTGTATGTAACTGGCACATAGTCATGTCTGATCTAATTTCAGTCACTGAAATAACTTGTTCTTTTCATACTAAATATGCTATTTATTATTTCAGTCACTAGTCTACACATCACCAGATATGTAAATTATTACACAACTAAATTAATTAAGCTGTGACAACATGTGACAACTGAATTGTGAAGTCTTAAAAAAGTCCCAGACGTCACGATCCCGAAACTTGGTTTTTTTTTAGCTCTGAGTCCAGCAGAGCTGGAGCCGGCCAGGTCACTTAAGGTCAAGACTGACAGTCACTTACTAAATCATTAACAGCACAGTGCTGATGTAGATTAACATGTTTTCTTTGAATGCTACTTCTAAACTGATGATTTATTGTAGGAAACAATGAGAAGACACATCTTATTCTGAATGACATGTGGCCATCTGCGACGGATCTAATGAATGTACCTAAAATAATAATGTAAACTTCTTTATATACTGAATATCAGCATTAATATTAGCTAAATAAATCTACATATATAATATTTTGGTTGGTTACTGTGGAAGCTGTCCAGAAGCAGCAGTAGTAATGCTGGAGGGGGAGAGATTACAGAGGCTACACTGATATACTGCAGCATGACTGCACACACTGAAACACACACACACACACACACACACACACACACACACACACGCACACACACACACACACACAAACTGAAAGGACACTGGCACAAGAGCTCGCTCTCTCTATCACACACACACACAAGGTCACATGTTTGGTGCATGTGCTCCAAACAGTGAATCTATTGCATCTATGGCAATTGACAGAAAAAAAAAATCAGTCGATGGTGCAGACGACACAACAGACAGGAGAGGTGAAGCAGAAGGTGTTTTACTGTCACACTGTCATTGATACGTCCTGTACTGACACATTCATCAACGCGCCAACAATAAGAACCAATGAACAATCTGTTTTTTCTGTCTGTTTCTCCCTCTCTTCTTCACTTCACCTCTTTGTCGCTCCTGCTCACACAAACACGATAATAAATCTTTGGTCACAGATTAATTGTCACGGTTGATCTGACTGATATTTATGTCCCACAATCCTTTGAAAGTGCTGCCTGGACATATCATCGACCAAACGACGACCCTTTACCTGAAAAGAACAGCTTGAAACTGAAAAATAGGATTTTTGAACATTGATTAATATCAGATCATTTAAGTTAGTTTGAGGAGAAGCAGTGTTTTATTAGAAATGATAGAAGCACTCTCTGTACAGAAGATTCAGATGTACTGCAATGTGTGTGTGTGTGTGTGTGTGTGTGTGTGTGTGTGTGTGTCCGCAGGAACTGGAATTTTTATAAACAAAATGTTCTTCCAAGTTCTTCAAAAAGAACAGTACTGCACTTCCACCCACTACAGACAATACAACCACACAACACACACAGAAATAGTCAAGATTAACACACACACACTCACACACACACACACACACACACACACACACATTGACTTAGAATGGTCAAATCAGAGCAGGAAGGAGATATATATACGACCTCTGTAGCTGTGAAGTGAAGGCAATGCGGAAGTGCCAAAAACTGCAGTTCCTCAAACGTCCACTTGAGATTGGCTACAGAACGAGTCAGTCTCCATAAGTCCCCATGTTAAAATGTCCAACTTCACAGCAGAAATAAACATGTTTACAGGTGCAAACAGTTTTGGTCTTTATAGCTAATTTCCCCATTCTTGACAGCTGTACTGAGGGTGAATTTTTGAACTCATCTGTTCAGATTAAGGTTTAAAGTTAGTCGGCGTTCAGACAGGGACAGGCAACGGCGGCAGCGTTTATCAATTCATTTCAGTAGGGGTCGTGCGTTTTGCGTTGCTGCAAAAAACGTTGCCGGCGTCTGGGAAAGTCAAACGGTCATCCGTCAAACTTCCACAGACAGCCTGAAATGTCTCTAAAGCAGAGACTATCCAGGTGGATTCATGGACTAAACTCTGATTATCTACCTGTGTGCGTGATCTCACTTTGTTTATTTCATGTACCAGCTTTACACCACAAAATAATGACATGAAGACGTTTAATTTGATTTGTGTCTGATAATTAGGGAGAGAGAGGGAGAGCTGTTATTATTTAGCAAAAAAAAAAAGTTGTTTCCTGATTGTTTCACAGCGGTTACAGTATAGACATGCTCCCCTCACCCCCCTCCCCTGGTTGCCGGTTTGCCTGTCTAAATAACAGTGTGGCCGCTTAGACCATTGGACTGCTAACAATGACACTAATCATGAAGTCTTAATTTGTGTTTCATTTATGATCTCTGAACTTTATGAGCCACACAAGCTGTATTCTGAGACTGAAAATAGACACACATTAAAACGTTATCTGTCTTTACTATGACAGTTCTGCTCAGGTTTAATAGTGGGTCATTTTTGTGAATGTGAATTATATAATAGACGCTTGAGGCTGCTGTAGCTTTTTTTTTTGTATGTGCTTGTAAATCATTTTAAATGGTGATGGATTCGGCTGTGATCTGGGGGTGTAGTGTGCTTATACCTGCTGTGCCAACCACTGAAGGAGTGAAATGGTTTTCAGTCTATGCCATCTGTCACGCTGTTGTTATGTGTGCCCAGTGGCTTTTTTTCCCCAAAAAAATCCAGCCCTAGAATAAATTCCTCTTCTCTTGGGCTTCACCTGCACTTTTTTTAAAAAATAAAATCAGTGAGATTATTTAAGAGCAGCTGGCGCACATAATTTAAATTTGCTCTAAGTCTGCTCACTGGTTAATGATAAATCATGGGAGTGTAGAGCAGCTTGTGTACGAGCAGAGGAAAGTGCTGCCATTTAAATACCACACAGGAAGACATCCTTTTTTAGACGGTACAGCAACCAAAATTAGGAAAGTATTACACGCCAGGGAGAAAATAGATCTGCCATACTGTCCCTCCAGTGTGGCAGCTTCAAGTAACACCTGCTAATAAACTAGAGGGATTTACGAACTTAAATATAAAGTAGCACTCATTGAAGACAGAGTGATGACATGCATTAGTCTGTATTACATTACAATTACACTTTCGGGACTGGGCTGGGCCTGGATCACTGTTAGCTAAGTGGAATAAGCTTTAATCATGTTTTAAATAAATAATAAAATAATATGATATTGCTGTGGTTATACCTCTGGCAACAGAGTGATATCATCAGAGTAAAGGTCAGATAAAACGTACTAGAAGACTGAGATTATCAGAAAATGAAAGTTTTCACTTGGCTCATGAGTAAAAGATTAAGAGTGAAAACATGAAAGAATAGAAATAAATAAATCCCAAAGCAACACCAACACTTGTTGCCCTGCCGGCAGTTGTTGAGCTGTGTGTATGCTTGTATGTGTGTATGAGGTAGAGTACAGAGAAACACAGTGACAGCTGAAAGTGATTTGCGTTTCAGACACCCCAGCTCCTGCTGCCCACACCCAAACGCACACACACACACACACACACACACACAGTCAGCCAGTACTGTCTCTGTAGGAACTGCATGTGACCGGTGAAACACAAGCTTCCAGTTCATTGAGAAAGAAACTATCTGAGCCAGCAGTAAGTACGGTAAGTCTCAAGAACAACTTCCCAGAAATCTCTGAGCAATCTCAACCAACAACACCTACGTGTCCAAAACAAATCAAGACTTAGACCAATCACTGAAACCATGTTCATGTTCAGAATAAATGTATTCAACCACTATTAGGGATGTAACGATACACTCAAGTCACGACTCGATACAGTTCACGATTTTTTGTTCACGATTTTTATTTTTTTAGTCATAATGAGCTACAGACAAATTATGACCAAATAAAATTATCTTTTTATTTGTAGGAAACAAATCTTAGGTGCTTTCTTCACAGAAACTCTCAAACAGTTACATGGTCATCTTTAACGACCAAATACATAAAAAATATCTCCTTTCTTTAGAAACAATCTCACAGTAAAGTGGTGATAACTGGTGTAATGTGTAATGTGCAGTTTTCGCTCACGAGGTGGCGTAACGTTACTTTGCTTCTCACTGTGGTGGCGGCTGATATGCTGCTGCATGTTGCTCGTGTTGCCGCTATATGTCAGTTGTATTCCTGTATATAGGGAATCCAAAATGCTGCCACACAGGTGATTTAAAACTGCTCGGTGCATCCCCTATTTTAAAGCTATTTTCTACCATCGCCATATCTTCTCTCGTTCTGTGCTCCGTACCTACGTAGTGACGTAAGTCACGTGACTTGACATCCAACGTTACACAAATGAATCACCAACCAGTGACTTTTAAGATAACGTAACCTATTTCTAATTTTTAAAAAAGAAGAAAAAGAACCTACTTTTCTCGCATTCGAAATCGCAACACATTTTTTCTGTCAACCGGTGCGAATCGCAATAACGCATTTGTACCGATTTTTAATCGTGTCACGATGCATCGTTACATCCCTAACCACTATCGTGTAATTTTTTTATTTGTCTTTGGTTTATCTGCAAACAAGACTTTGTGTTGAGAGCTCATTAGCAAATGTTAGCATACTAACATGCTAAATGGTTAGCATTGTAAACATAACTTGACATTTAGCTCAGTCTCTGTGATAACGTAATGCTCAAAATGACGATGCTAACACAGTGGCGGTTAGCAGGTATTATGTTTATGATGGTCGCGATTTAGCGTGCTAGTATGCTAATGTATTCTGTTGTGCTATTTAGCACTAAACGTGTGGTCAGGTTAACAGGAGTGGTGTTCATTTAGCAGGTATTTGGTCCTACATCATTCAGACAAATTAAAATTTGGACCTGATGGTGGCGCTAGATGTCAAATCATTAATGTTCTTCAGTTCGTCCAGAGAGAAACATGAAGACACAATAGTTGTCGTTTTTCATCCAAAACCAAAAATATGAACATTATGTTGACGCTAGAAGTACAGGGATCACCAAAGTAAGGGTGGATCATCTGGGGACCATGAATGTCTGAACACAAGTTTATGGGAATTCATCAAACAGCTGTTGGGATATTTCAGTCATCTATTTTTAGAAGTCGTGGACAGACTTACTTACTAGAATTGTTAGCAAATTATAATTTAGCATTGAGAGCAATGGGAATTGAAAGTGTGAGCAACAACGTTGTCACCTGGAAAAATATGCACTGTCCGCTGGACATTTCAGAAGAAGTTGTCTGATGATATCATGCTCTTGTTTTGCATCTGCTGTATCACGTATCATGTGAGCTGCCTGTTGTTTGCAGAAGTGAGGGCAAAGTTTTTGAGAAGTGCTGTATGGAAAGTGAGTCAATAAAAGTTGAATAATTTAGTTTGACTCGTTGATAGCAGCTTTAGGCAAATGCTTTCACAAAGGGCAGTCAGGACTGAAAGCTGGAAGCACTAGCTGAACCATGGTAGGAGCTAAAACTCCCTGAAAAAAATACGCTGAAGGAAGGACACTCAGGGGGAGGTCAAAGGTCATGTTAGAAGTGTTCTCCGTCTCTCTCTCTCTCTCTCTCTCTCTCTCTCTCTCTCTCTCTCTCTCTGCAGTAAACACAGCCCTATATCTTCAGAGTATTGTCCGGAGTTGACAGCAGCCCAGCCCAGCCACAAAGTGTAGTCTTTACAGTGTGTGTGAGAGAGAAGAGGGAGCGAGAAAGGAAGAAAGGGAGAGAGAAAAAGGAAGGACAGGGTGGAGGACAGGGTGGAAGCAGGAATACTAATGGTTTGCTGTGCTTTGCAAGTATAAACTTGATTTTTCTTGATTTTTACAATAAACTGTTTACCTTTATTTATCTATAAAACTTAGATAGTGTGTGTTTGTTCCTAACATCCACTGAAACGTCATCATACATCAGCAGGACATGCATGCATTTCTATGGTTACGATGAATAGATGCAACTGCATGTTTCTAAATCTGAATCTAGAAAATGTTTGAGCAACTGATGAACAATTACATGACACACACACACACACACACACACACACGCACACACACACACACAAACTTAAATAGTGTCAAGACACTCAAAAGTAAAGTCTTCCTAATGAAAACCTTCAAAATAAAAGCCTCATTAATGAACAGTGCCGCAAAGCTACATGACGTTATTATTTTAGACTTTAGGCATTAACTCCCGATAAACCGTTCACTGTCTTTTAAAAGCAGTCGCTTAAATTGTCTATAAAAAGGTTAAAAACACGGGCTTACTACACCCTAAAAGGTCCATACAAGAAGTCGACATTTCGAAAGCAGGACACACAACTTCCGGTTTGGTTCTTTTTCAAATCGGCTAACTTGATTAAGCTCATTGAATATACACATATTTTTTTAATGTCATTGTAACGTTTGTTTCTCTAAAGTCATTCAATACACGCTGGTATACATTTTTATTTTAAAACAAATATATATTATTGTCCTAAAAGTTTCGCGCTCCTTCTTCCTGTCATCGTTTCTTGGGAACAGTTGACGTGAAACTGAACACAAGCATTAAAAAAAAGTTGTTGTTTTCGATAAATAAGTATAAAAGTTGCGTCTTAATTAATATTTGAAAGTCTAAATTTTAATTAGGTGACAGTGTCGCCTTGTAGTTCAGTTTGAACTTTAACCGTCCAGCCGTTTTTGTTTTTTTTTTAACCGTTAACAACTGCAGCCAGCTTTAAACTTCTGTTCACACGTACAGTCTGACACTTTTCATCAATGAAAACTTACCGGTAACATTCCTGCGGCTCAGTCTTCCTCCTGTCCCGTTAGAAAAATAACTTTCTCCTCCTTGTGTCCTCCTCCTCCTCTTCTTCTTCTTCTTCGTGTGTGCTTCCAATTAAGTTCCCGCACATCTAAATTCCTCTTCTCCTCTCCCCGCGTGTCCAGCCAAGATATCCAGATGCTGAGAAAAACTAAACTCCACTTTCCTCTTTCAATCCCCTCCCTCTTCCTTCCTCTCTCTCTCTCTCTGTCTCTGTAACACAAACACTGGGTCTCTCTCTCACCTCTGTGTCACACCAATAGGAGAAACAAATGTATGTAAGGAATCTGGAAACACCAGTTTCTAGTTTTCATCATCATCAGTGATTTTATCCTCAGCAGGCGCTCCTCCCGGTTTGGTGATCTGGGTCACCGTCCCCTGATCATCCCTCCCCATCTGCCTCCTCCTCCTCCTCCTCCCCATGGATAAATAGCCTACAGGTTCAGGGCAGTAAGTAGCAGATATTAAATGGTGGAACAATCACTAATATAAAAAATCTATACTATTTTCCAGATGACAATTCATGTTATTTTAAAGTGATGCCGCCCCCTATCGGCTGTGAGAGCAGCACAGACAGTTTCATGTTCTCACTTACATTTCTTTATGTTTATTCTTTTATTTTTGTCTCATTTATTCATCTAATAGACTTTTTTTTTCACAGCAGCCGTCTTAAGCAAACACAGGTGTTACCAATGATGCTATTTACGGTTTCATTCCATTCAGGTCAAACAGAGTCAGGGTGCACTGCTGCACTAAATGGAAGAGTACTTTAATTAACATCATTCAAAACTAATAACACCTTTGTTGACCTTAATCATGTATGTTTAAATACACAAGCTCTACTGCTTTAATGGCCTTTGTCTTGTATTTTTATATATTGTCATGTTCTTAATAAAGGTTATTGCTCTCGCCGTCCTTATCTTTTATAATTTTACCCCCTTAATTTTGTTTTTGTGTGTCTTTGTTTGGTCTCAGTGTCTGGCTCTCTGTTGTTATTTTGCCTGAGTATCTTTGGGCTTGACTGTGAAATTACTTAGTAAACTCTGTTTTTAAAGGGTGCTATATAAATACAGTGATTATTATTTGAGTGTAACTTTATTATATGTAATGTCAACAAAAAGGGGGCTTAAGAGTTTTCCATGCTTCCATCCAAAAGACATGTACACTATACGTGCGCTTCAAACTCCGTGGCTGTGAAATGAAGCCAGTTCAAAAGTGCCAAAAACTGCACTTCTTCGAATGGCCACTTGAGGCTGGCTACAGAAAGAGACGTTCTCCTACATTAAAATGTCTAACTTCACAGCAGAAATAAACATGTTTACAGCCTGGTATGCACTTTGATAGACAGGTGAGTGCCATTGCAGGTGACTTGTTTGAGCACCCAGCATCTAAAATCAGACGTTTTATTAAAAACTTTAGCTCAGGGACATTGAACACACTCACACACCGTGTATCTTCCACTGAGCTTAGTGATGTTCAGCTGTCATATATTGAGCAGATTATCACAGATCTGTCCTCTGCTGCCAAGGACGCTGTAGGCCTGTGTGTGTGTGTGTGTGTGTGTGTGTGTGTGTGTGTGTGTGTGTGTGTGTGTGTGTGTGTCATATTGTACAAACCATAATAAAACAGTACATTACAGCACAGTAGTAACTGTGCTGACATTTGTTTAGTATTTATGTGACACCCTGTGACATTATCAGTGAAGAGTTATTGTTGTTGCAACGTGTTTAACCTTTAACAGGAACTCATTGTTCAACGCCCCTGAAAAACATTTAAAAGATTAAGAGTGCTCTTTTTATATTTTAAACTGAATGCAAATGACTTCATTATAAAGTTCACTATCGGGCAGAACATTACTGCCATCTACTGTCCACAGGAGCAACCAACACTCTAAAGGCTAAAGATGGAAATGTGTGAACTTGACCTCTCTGCACTGACTGCTCATGAGGAGTGAGTATTTTATTTTAATCTCTGTGTTTCAGTGCATGCCAGTGGTGAGTAAGTCTGTTTCATTCATTTCAAACATAAGTAACAGTAAAAGTCCACTCAAATCATTTTATATCTTCTCAGCTCACTGATCTAAATCTTGAAATCCTGCTTCAGGATGTCATGTGACATTCAGTCAGTTTTCTCTTTGTGCAGACATGAAACGTGAAAGAAGACAAGTGATAAAAAGCGACATTACTTACTAGTCTCAAACTCAACTCATGGACATTTATTGTCTTCATCCTCTATAGCCCTTTTGTTCAAGGTTAGTTCATGTGCGTGTGTGTGTGCGTGTGTGTTGTCAGGTCAGTCAATAAAACCAATCAACCTTGAATCATCCATTGGCTCCAAGTGATGCTATCACTCCGCCCTGACAGCCACGTTCACACAGCACCAGCCAGAGGCAATCTCTCACTGTCTCTCACTCACACACACACACACACACACACACACACAGTGCAGTGAGGTCAGGTCAGGCTCAGCCTCACGTTGGGCAGCTGCCATGTCACAGCTACAGTCCTACATACAGTCCAACCACTGTGACCTGGAACTGTAGCAGAAGCAGCCTGGCTGCAAATAAAAATGTTGTAAATAAATGTTTCCACTTATACAATGTAACATAATCCAGACTTTTTATTATTAAGTGATGTCATTGTGGCCTGCCTTTGATCTAATATATATTCTGTAGACTGGTTGTCTTTATTTCACTGCAATTATTTTGAGATATGTTATCATTTTGATTCAAAGTATGCAGTGTGACAACTCGACTCGCAACACAGACAAGACACGTTAAACTAAAAAGAAGTTTCTGCGACACGCAACACTTACAGTACTAAACACTTTAATTTTCTAAGAAGACTAATAGATTGTTTTCAAGCAGACAGACATTTCACAAAAAAACACTGTGGAATCAATAAATAATTAACAAGTACAAATAGATAAAAATGTACAGGGGAAAAAAAAACATTAAAATAAAACCTATAGAAAAATGGGGGAGAAACATCACAAAGACAGCATCTTACGAACACAGCAGCTGACCAGACAGCTAGGTAAGTACAGAGCCGGAGATAGACGGGAAACTACAGCCACTAAGGTTTCAGCGGCAGCCATGTTGGCTCCACAGTGCTTTTCCGCGGGGGTTGTAATACGAATACAGACAGCGTTCAAGAGATTGTCCTGTTAGTAAATTTAACTGGCACAAGCATGGTGGACGTGTTTGTATCACTAAATGCTCACTCTTATCATCTTAAATAGTATGGGCTCATGTGTTTGCATGGAGCCTACTATGACTCAACAGACCTACTATCACACAACTACCAGCATAAATTGTTTGTGAGAAGGCTAATATCACATAGTTTGTGCTGCCACTCATCATACACTGTTGCTCAACAGTGTGTATGCTGAGGTGGGGGTACAGAGCACTAGAGCTGATGTATTAGGGTAAATTCAGACAGGATGAGCAAGTCACTGCAGGGTTGTTCGGCAGTCTATTTGTGCGGAACGTAATCGCTGTGAAACAATCAGGAACATTTTTTGTTTTGTTGTTGATTAACCAGCTTTATTGATTATGCCGCTTGCTCACTCTCACTCACTGTCTACGTCTCTCAACCATGCTCTCTTTTTCCTCTCTCAAACTACTGGATGCAAACCAAAGGAAACTTTGCCAGGCACAGATTTAGAAGCTGGTGCAAGGAATAAACAAATCCAGAACACAAGAGGTGGAGTACCAGAGGTTATTCCATGACTCCACCTTGATAGATTCAGTTTCATTGACATTTCAGGCTGACTCTGGGGGAGTTTGAATAGGAAAACACATGCGTATTCACCACAGCGCCAGATCCTGTCTGAATGTACACGTAATGAGGCAAATCATTGATTTTATTTGTTCTTTTACACTTCACAGCTAACAGGACAACCTACCCAAAACTGTGTTCATTTATGAATACATTCACGAACTAACCTTTTGCCTTGGTGACATTATGAAAGACAGTGTCAAACATTTACAGCCAACACAAGTTTGTTCTAGACAAGCAGACTGTGCGCCTATGACTCTTGACTTGGGACATAGAGTAGGTAAGGTAGATTTTAATGTTGTTTAATACACAACAAATGTAACGTAACACTTGAATCAAACTAAGAGTGTGTTTTTAAAAATCTTTTTAAACTTCTTTAAGCAAATTTCTTAAATATTATAAGTTTTCTAACTTTCTTTATCATCTGCGCCATGTTCTGGCTGCAGGACATTGATTTGGTCAGTGAGGAAAGACTGGAATAAACAAACCAGCCTCCGGAAAGCACATACTGACAACTATTTATTTATTTATTTATTTATTCAGCATTTGTCGTGTTGTGGCTTAGAACAAGCACAAAGTTGCAGACCAGTTCAACATCACAAGAATGAATCAACTGTCAGACACAGAAATGTCTCATCCTGACGTCAAAGTCTTAACTCAGGACACGTCGGTTAACATTTAGCGTAACTGCACCTGTAACGGTGAACTAAGAGTAAACTTTGAAATAAATGTGTTGAACGTTTGATCTCACAGTGATTTTGACAGTTAAAATGAATTGTTTACCTGGGGGATTTCCTTTTTATGGGCTAAGTGTGTTTGCTACATATCAAGGTGAGGTTACAGACCAAGGAGCAGAAATAAAACCTGTAACACTTCAATTTTTTTTTGTGTAAAATCAGACTATGAACCTTGACGTGAGGTCCTTTAATATTTGGAAATACATGAGGTGTTTTGAATAATTTCCATTTGCTTTAATGTTACCAAAATTCCTTTTAACTTTAGAAGATGAAAGTCTCCTGTGAAGCTGCAGTGAAGATGTACGGGGGGTCGTAGATTCCTACTGTATGCAGCAGCTCTGTCCGTTGGCATCTTTGGAGCGCAGACACAATTTAGTTTTGTAGTTTTCCAGGTAGAGCAGCTGCTTGGAGTTGAACGCTCCACGGCGCTTCCTGCCAACATGAAAGAGACAGTATGCTCAAAACAAGAAACAATATTTAGAAAAATGAAAGGGGTGTTAGTGAATATGGCACACGAAAAGACAGAGCAGTTGTTAGTACAGTGTTTTGTGCTCACAGTCTTATGAAGTGAACAGCATCTTCATATTCCATCCCACACTCAATTAAAGCCAGGGCCACCAACACAGGAGCTCTGAGGACAAACAACAAATAGATTAAAAAAGGTACAACCATCTGTTTGGGTCATCTGTAAAGAATCTGATTTCTATATTTTGTGTCAAACATTATCGTGTTCATATTTAATAAACACAATATGTTAAATAGTGTGACTGGCGCATACTAACCGTCCGAGTCCAGCGACACAGTGCACAGCCACACAGCTGCCAGGCTCTTCTCTAAACTTCGTCTGGAGCAGGGACAGCCAATCGTCAACCACCTGGTCTGGGGGGGCGGAGCCATCATCAAATGGCCAATCCTGAAAGAGAGATTGAGTTGTTTTCATGGTTACGGCTGAACGATGGATATATCATTCAATCCTTCAATTCAACATTTGCTGTTCCTAACATTTGCTGTTCCTTTTAAGATCAGCTGATGCTAATACTGCTTCTAGTTTTCACTGATTTAGATTAATTCTTCCTTTAATCACCTTCTATAATTCAAATGCATGGAGCCATTAGGTCATCTTTCAGAGCATTTGTGCTTGACTGACCAGTACATGAAGTTTATGTTCTTTAGATTAGATACATTTTATGACTGGACCACATTCAATTGTTGGATTTAGGATTAACGTTTTTATATATAAGTAAATAAGGCTTCTGGTGTGTAACTATGTCACCTACCAGCACTTGTATGCCTTCTTGTTCCACTGGCGTCTTGTCATATGTAGCAGCACACACTCTTACAAGTGTGTTTACTCCATATGCCTTCAGATCCTACACATCAAAACACACTTTTTTAAATACAACATGTCACTGTTGCTTCCTTTAGAAATAAAAAAGGAAATGAACGACAGAAATACATGAACTATTCAAATGTGTTTTACCTCTATAAACCTTCCCAGTTGTGCGTTGGTGGGGTTGTGTGTAATGAGGAACCTCAGACAGTCATAAGAGATCTCCACTGGAGCCGGTCGGTTCATTTTTACACTCGAAAAGGTTTGTTAATTAAGAAAAGGTACTGTGCTTCAAAGAATGGATTAACAGACAAATGAACTGAAGTGAAATTGTTTTGATTGTTTGAATATATTTTCAATAATTTATAAAAACTGTTTTAATAACTAAAATCTTTAAAAAAAAAAAAACAACAACTAATACATCTGTCTGTATGGAAAAAGAAACTAAATATTTAATTTGTTCCCTCTATTTTGAATTAAAAAAAAAAAAAAAAAAAGACAAGACAAATTTCTTGGGCAAGAACTCAAAAAAATCTCTTGGCAAACTCAAATTGGCTTGGTTAAAACCTAGCACGGTGGGATCGAAAAGACTAGAGTGAAGAAAGTGGAGCAGAAAAAACAAAACAAAAGAAGACTAGAGACAGATAAAAGATCTGTCCTTGCTTTCTTTCAAATCTATTAGCCCATTCAAAGAAGACTTGTATGAATCAGAGTAGTAGTAGAAGAAGAAGAAGAAGGAGAAAGGATGAGCAGGAGAGGAGAAGAGCTGTGAGGAAACTCCCGAGATAAAACCGGAGCCTCCCCTACTCCCCGGGACAGGTGATAGGCTGAAGGTTGGCTTGTCTTCATATGGGTTGAACAGGATGGCAGTGAGGACCTAAAAGGACACGGAGAAGGTAATTAAACAAGCCTAGATGGATCGTATGATTATATTCCTGAATAAAGACACCGCACGGCGTGCATACTACACACCTACGTCCGTGAATGGCAGTGTTTGTGCCTAGCTGGTGTCTCCTGTTCACTTGTCCACAATAAGCAGAAGGTGCTGGGCTTGGCAAAACTCCCCTCCAAGCCTCGCAAACGCCATACATGTGCAGCCTGAGACAGAGAGAGAGAGACAGAGGCATTAAATGCAAGTGGTGCGATGTGTTGGCTACTAATTTCCAGGTCAATTAAAAAAAAAAAGCTCACTGTGATGAGAGCTGAGGAGATTGTTCATTGAGCGGACACAGGAAAATGTGACGGCTCCGGGATGTAGACACACCATTGATGATGATGCTGCTGCTTTTCTGGGTCCTGGCTGACAACGGCCCGCTAGCTGTGTTGCTAACCTGCTGCGTTAAAGAAAGAAAGAAAGAAACAAAAACATGTTAATATCGCTCAGCTATTACAGCTAAACTACATGTTTATGAGAAAAAGAGAAAAGCGTGACTAACAAGCTGACATATTGCACAAACAGGCTGACTCATAAAGCTAAAGAATAACATCTTCTACCTGATTTTACATGGTTTGGTTTAGCTACGAGCTAAACTAGAGATTTGATTTTTTTTACTACTGCAACTTGTCGACACTAATAAATAAATAACAGTTTGACAGTCACTGTTTAACTAGCTGGTTATTATATGGTTATGTATCAGGGAGGTAGCTTGGCTGTCAATGTTAGCTGGGACGATGCTCCAACGTTAAAATACATTTAAAAAGCTAGCTTTGTGCTAAAAATGCATAATAAATGTACAGAGAGCAGCAATAACATACCCAGCTGGAGACAAGGTGTTAGCACATTATTTACAGGCTACCTCACAAGACTAATCAACAACGCCATCTGTCATTAAGCTCCGACGACAGCCAGGTCATGTAAAAACAGGTCAAACGCCAAGCACCGGGAATAAACAGCGAGCTAACACTTCCAGGGAATGCTAAGAGCAGTGGCCGGTGTTCAGCGCTCAGATGACGGCTCGGCCTCGGTCAGCGCACGGCAACAACATCAGCTCCGCCTTAGCAACGGTCAGCACGTCCATGAAGTGACAGAGCTACTTACAACACGCAGGAGTTTTTTTTCCACGGACGGTCCTTCTAATGGCAGGGATGAGTCTGCGAAGGAGACATGTTGAACAGAAATGTCCAGTTAGTAGTGGTCGTGATAAAAGTCGCAACTTCCGGTCGCAGGCTTTCCACAATAAAACTGATTTTAGACATTGCATTGTTTTAATTTGTAGACTACCTGTCAACTTCCGGTATTATTCAGTCTGTCTCCTGCTAGTTTAACCAACTAAAAACTCACCATAGATAGATAGATAGATAGATAGATAGATAGATAGATAGATAGATAGATAGATAGATAGATAGATAGATAGATAGATAGTTGTGTTTCAAGTGACAAGGTACAACTGGTATACTCACAAAACAGTGTTTATTTCATATATCAAAATCATTTAAAAATCATAAATAGAATAGAAACGTTGTTGTTATTACTTCACTCAAGTTTTTACATGCATTTTACCTGAAATACGACACAGACACACAAACAAAGGGCATGCAGTTAGGGGTTCGATATCTTGTTCAGGGGACCACACTTTGGACCACCTTCCGATTTCCCAAGCCAAATCCCTACAGACTGAGCTATTGCCGCTCATCTCACAAACATCTCATAATTGTATCTTTAAAACATGAAAATCATTTAACACAGATACTGATAATTGATAAAGATATGCCACATGCATTAACCGTGTTAGAGAGCAGGAACAATGTGGAAACTATGGACCCAAAACAAACTTAAAACTGACAGTAAAATATAGCACAGGTTGTCTGCCCTTCAAATCCTTCAAATCAAAATGCATATTCATGGTAAATCTGAATATGTTCCAAGTCTGGATCTACCACGTCCTCAGTATTATATAGTCAGGAAGATCTGAAACAACACAATACCAAACAGAGCAGCGGATGTATTTTGGTCCTGTCGGTATCATGTTGGCTCCACAGTTCTGAGCAAAGTGCTGTGCTGCACTGCTTAGCATGATCCAGCTCATCTTTGGCTTTGGGCATGTCTCCATGGTGATGTTTTGGAGGGAGGACTGTGCTAGATATTTACAGCCAACTCATATTAGGTTAGAGAAGGTCCGGCTGCATTGAGCTCATCTCTGGTCCCTAGTGTGTGTGTGTGTGTGTGTGTGTGCTACACTGCGCTTTAGTTCTTTCTAGAACATAAAGAGGCATATAAATATAAAAGGACACTCTAAAAAAACACTTAAATTTAGTGTTCTTGTTACTTGACATTTCCAGTTAAGAAGAATAATTAGTATTAGCTTTATTACCTTTCATGTATAAATGTGCCTATCACATAGTTGCACTTGTAAACCTCTTTCTGGTCCCAAACCCACAAGGTCTGAAGTATTTTAAATTTAACAGACTCAAAACCTCATTTTGTGCTTGTTAAATCACAATAAAGTGTGCACTGTCCAAAAACCATTTCATGTAAAGAAAAGCACCATGAGAAACCATATAAAACTTTAAAAAGGGAAGAGTGTAAGGGAAGGGGGTTGTAGCTTTGCCAGGTCATGCTTCTCAGTTCTCGTCCTCTCCTTCATCCTCTTCCTGTTTGATGACTGGGGTTCCTGGAAACGGGAGGGAAAGAGATCATAAATCACATCGCCAACCTATTGCTCTCATCTCATGTGTTTTTATGGTTTCTTCTCTTTATTTCACAGACCTACAAGCCGTGTTGGTAACATTTTGGAATTGTTTAATCATTTTCTAGGAAGTTTCCTGTCAGTGTAGATTACAAGTTAATCTGCAGTCCCCTTTTGGGAACTTTTTATCTTTATATTTGCTAAACTGTATGTTTACCTGTAGTCAGATTTTACATTTTATGGTCAACTGAACATGCAGCCTCAGCTAAAATAATTACTGAGTATTATTTAATAAGAAAAACCCAGCTCTTTTCATTCAAACAACAGGGTTACTGTCCAGTTTTATACCTACGCTTTCGGTTTTCAATCCAAAACGAGTGATTACACGATGTCCTCTG